>NC_069503.1:153314653-153584653 GCF_027579735.1 Bombina bombina
ATATATATATATATATATATACTAGCTGTTGCCCGTGGCTTCACTCGCATGTAAATAGGCACCAATCAGATAAGTTGAGCTAATTATATTTTAGGACTCAACTGTCAGATGTGAAAAAAAAGTATTAATATTTCTTTTAGTGATATCCATATCTTGAGATAGGTTAAACTGTTTGAGCTGGGCGTTGATGAGTTAGTCAGTCAGTTAGTCAGTCAGGACTTCTTCTTTTATATATAAAGATATAGTGTATATCTTGACAATTTGAACAAAACACATATGGCCAGATTATGAGTTGGGCAGTAGCTTACAGTCACGTTCGAGCGTTACAACCACTAGAATAATATTTTTGTGCTTGGAGATTCGTGCTTGTAATACAGGTTGAAATTAAAACTTTGCGCTCTCGTGTTCGCAAAGTCATGGAAACAAATAGACTTTGAGAAGATGCAAACCCAAAATTGCATTCCCCCATAGACTTAATGAAACATAAAAAGTTAAAAAGAAAACTAATACCCACAAGTTGCACAAACACAATTGTGATTATTAAAAAGCGCAACATAAGAAGATAATATTGCATATTTCCTAATCCAATTTTCTACACATAGCAGAATATGCACTATTTATTCTTAGAGATATCTCTATATATATCTGATGGATTTTTGCACAAATTGATATCTATATATACTCTATATATATATAGTTGATTATATATAGGTATGATTATATACAGATATAAAGGATTATCTATTTAAAAATACATAGAACATAGTCTGCTATGTGCAGAACATTGGAATGTGAAATATTTACAGTAAATACACATTATAACACTTTATTAAATATGAATATTTCATGATTTTTTTTAAATCTACTTGACCGCAAAGGGCTCCAATGCGTGTATATATATATATATATATATATATATATATATATAGCTAAGATCTCACTCACACTATATAGATGATCT
Organism: Bombina bombina; assembly: GCF_027579735.1. Classification (NCBI taxonomy): domain Eukaryota; kingdom Metazoa; phylum Chordata; class Amphibia; order Anura; family Bombinatoridae; genus Bombina; species Bombina bombina. Next base: position 153,315,615 of record NC_069503.1, read on the forward strand.
CCTCATTATATGGAGGGGGTCAGCTAAACAACTCGAGGATTGGTTTGTACAATGAAATGCCTTGAACAAAGTGGTGAAGTTCAAAATTCTGCATGATAATACATCTACCATTAGGTACTGCGCTCTATCAGAAACCGATTGACAGGAACTCTCTCCTCCATGAAATCAGTAGCCACCCTACGTCACTATTAAAGGCTATTCCTAGGGCCCAGATGATACGTGTAATTAGAAACAATAGTAACCTACAAAGAAGACAGGAACAGATGTCAGAAATGGCAAAAAAGTTAATTGAGATGATAAAATCCAAGATTGATCAACCAGAGCAAAGCAATGGCTGAGGACCCTACAGCATTAAATAGGGACCATACTGAGGACAGCAAACAAAGAAGAATGACTTTCACTACTATGTACAGCCCATCTGTGAGATCACTTGGCAAGAGTCTAAACCAGCACTGGCACATCATACAGAGTAATCCAACCTTGCCATATACCAATTGGCAAAACCCAAGGGTGGTTTTTAAATGAAATAGAAGTCTTAAAGATTCATTATTGATCATGGACTCCACACACTGCTATAAAAAAGATACCTGGCTCTGGAAAGGAAAGAAAAATGGCTCGTTCTGGTGCACAGGATGCACTACGTGTAGTGTGATGATACCAGGATCCACATTTGGCCATCCACACATGCACAAGAGATACACTATTAGACATTTTATGACCTGTACCACCACACACGTACAGAGAAACAAGGGACTACTGAAGTACAAGTTAGTGACCCTTTAGAACCCACTCCAAAATATGAGGAACATGTGGCAGCACGATACCCACGTCGTTTGGGGAGAAAGAAAGTGACAGAGAAAGACAAGAATTAGAAAAATTAAGTGTTCTAAACCTGTCTAACTTTAGTTTATCTGAATCACATTACAAAGTACTTTGTAAAGGATTGGGTTATTCTCTTTCTCAGGATTTCAACCTTTTTAATACCATTATTGACCTCAATAACTTTGTACGCAAGATTACTTTAAGGAGACATTTTTGTGGTATAGAGGTTGAGAATCCTGATAATTAAATAACTCCTCCTTCTAGGATTATTGACAAATCCCATCAAGAGAACCTCACATTTGAAGAACTGGTTGATCTGAATAGTTTAAGAATATTGGAATGTGAAAGTGAAAGTTACAATGATTGTAATGTAATTACACCAATTTCCTGTAGAAAAAAGATATAATAAACAATTCTATCCAATTAATGCTAGAGGTGATCTAATTGATATCTTCCACACTATTATGGAGGAGGAACTTACAAAACTTCACCATGATACCTATAAGAAACTGGGTAAGAGAACAACAGGTAACTTAAGTAGATATGAAAAATAAGCTTTAAAAGAATTGCAAGACTGCAAAGATATTGTAATACTAAATTCTGATAAAAGAGGTTCTGTTGTTATATTGAATAGATCTGATTATACAAAAGAAGCCTACAGACAACTAAATGACACTGAAACGTATAGTATACTAACTTTTAATCCAACTGTCAAATTTGCATCAGAAATGGAGAATTTACTTAAGGAGGGACTAAGTTTAGGTTATTTTGATATGAAAACATTTGAATATCTTCTAGTCAGGAACCCCAAAATAACAACATTCAAACATCTACTAAAAATACATAAAATAGTATTTCCCCCCCTCCCCTGGTAGACCAATTATTTCAACTACAGGGACAGTGGGTGAAAAGGTAGGGGAGTGGGTTAATGAATTTTTGCAACCAATAGTCCAGAACATACCAGGGTATCTAAAGAATACAAAACATCTGCTAAAAATATTGGACAAAGTAATATGTAATGAGAAACATCAACTATTAACTATAGATGTGTTTTCTCTTTATTCAAGCATCCTCCATACAAATGGTTTATCTTCTCTTAGGGAGATGTTAAATCTTTTTACTTTATATGACATATTGTTTATATATTTTTTGGGTGACCTGGTAAGATTTTTGCTGACACATAATTATTTTATTTTTGAAAATACATTTTATTTACAAAGTCAAGGAACAGCTATGGGGGCAAAATTTGCCTCCTCTTATGCTAATCTTTATCTGGGGTTTTTTAAGATGGAAAATATTTTTACTGTATTAAACCCCTATAGGGATAATTTAGTCTTTGACACCAGATTTATAGAAGACATCCTTGTTGTGTGGAAAGGTGTAATAGTCTGTATAACCATGCAGTCTCAAATATGATTCTCATACAATATGTAAACCTGGGAATACAGAATCTCATCATAGACTGCTGGATTTAGTGTTGTAAAACTGCAACAATAAAGTATATGTTACTGTTGCTTTAAGGATACTTCCAATACTCAGAGTAACATGCAACAAAGTAACAGTTACCATAGCATATCATAATTCATTTAGACTAGGCAACTTACTAAGAGGAGACTGATGAGAGTCAGGATCTTGATACAAGCCGACTGCTTGTTTACAAATAAGCAGCGTGGAGAGAGGGAGTGGTTTCCTGAGAGCAGATGATGATGCCACAAATCACAAAGTTGGAGTTCAGTGAAATAAGCTGAGACACAGAGAAATTATTTGCAAGAGTTTGAGGATAAAATATGTACACATGCAGGTGTCTGAAGAAAAAAAACTTCCTTAAATAAAACAGTAACAAACTAGGCAAAGAGTATTGAATAACTTCTGTACCACACTACAGGTAGAATTTCAAATAGGAAAAAAGGTCAGCTTAAATAACTTTAACAAAGTTGAATCCAAAATGGATAGGCTAGGAATACTTGTCTGCTATGAAACAAAATACCAAGCAATGAGTAGCTGGAGAGGAGGAGTTTATATAGGGAGGTGCAAACAAGAATACTAGAAATCCTTAAAGGCACAGTAGATATGAAAGGACGTCCCCCAAAAAGGAGCCGCTTAGCAGATCAAGGATGAGGTCTGTCAGGATTCCTTCTGTGGAATAGTGAGACCAGTCTGGGAGCAGATAAATTTGAGGAAGGTTCCCATGAATCCTCTTCAGGTCCATACCCTTTCCAGCATGCAAGATACTGAAGTACACCTCTACAATACCTAGAGTCCAGGATACTGTGTACCTCGTATTCCACATCAGCGAGATGTGGGGAAGGCGGAGTTGATGATAAAAGTGTTGGACGAATAGGGTTGATACATGGTTTGAGCAAGGAGACATGGAAAGTCGGGTGTATGTGGAAGGTAGATGGAAATTTAAGGGTTACAGCATTTGGATTATAATTTCTTGATTACTTCATACGGTCCTATAAAAAGAGGGCTAAGTTTTTTGAAGGGGTATGTAATCTGAGATTCTTGGTAGATAACCAGACTTGATCTCCGAGTCGATAAACTGGAGGAGCCCTGTGTTTCCTATTGTAATACAATTTTTGACGGTCTTGAGCCAACTTAATGTTCTCTTGTAGAAACTTGAAACCTTGTTTCAGGTCATTTAATGTATCAGTGATGAGAGGACAAGATGAATCAACATTTGGGTAGAGGTGAAAGGAAGGGTGAAACCCATAATTGGCAAAGAATGGAGTTATCTTAGTCGAGGCGCTAACTGTATTGTTAAAGGCAAACTCTGCCATAGGTAAAGTGAACACCAATCATCCTGTTGTTGAGAACAGTGACATCTAATATACTGCTCAAACCACTGATTAATTTTCTCTGTCTGTCTGTTTGTTTGCGGGTGGAAAGAGGTGCTGAAACAAAGTTTTATCTGAAGGTCTTAAGTTAAGTGGATCCAAAACCTGGAAGTAAACTGGGAACCCCTGTCAGTGGTTATACTGTTAGGAAGTCCATGTAATTTGACAATGTTTTTAAGAAACAACTGAGCAGTCTGTGAGGCCGTTGGGAGACCTTCATGTGGAAGGAAATGTGCCATATTTGTCATAAGATAAACAACCACAAGGATCGTGTTACAATTAGAAGATTTTGGAAATTTGACAATAAAATCCATGGCTATATCTTGCCATGGTCTGTTAGGTATGGGTAATGACATTAATAAACCGTATGGAGGCTTGCATTGTACCTTACACTCATTGCAAGTCTTGCAAGTGAGAACATATTGTTCAGCAGAACGGTTCATATTGGGCCACCAGAAAGATCGGCTAGGCAATTCACAAGTCTTGGTAATACCAGGATGTCCTTCGAAATATTTGTCTCATATGTGTGCGCCTATGTATAAAAACACTGGCTGAATATCTACCAAATGACAATGGTCTTAATAGTATTTATATATATATTTCTCTTTGTATATAAAAATAGAAAAAACGTTTTTTAGAATGGTTTGTTTATTCTAAATGAAATAAAACAACTTTGCAAAAAATGCTGGTTATAAATAATATCAATTTATTAAAGTCATATGAACACTCAATTAAAATAACTTTCTAGTGTGAATAGTTAATGAAGGAGTTGGTACCAACCTGAATTATTAAGATGTGACTGGTAAAAAGATAATATGTGTATAAAAAACACTAAATAAATCTAAAAACTTAATTTGAATGCTGGTGTGTATCTATGAGTACTTTCTGTAGAATTTTTTTTTTTACTTTTAAAATCAACTCTCAAATCCAGTGGAAAAAAGAAGCCTCTATTAAACACAGTTCCTAAAGACAGCTCTGATAGCTGTTTCAACATTAAGTCTCTATTGTCAGCCTTTTGACGTATAACCAAAGAATTGGGCTAGTGATTGAACCGCTTGTGGGTAAATCTGGTGTATGTTACGTTTTTATTGATTTCAACACTTAGCAGTTTTTTAACACTTAGCAGTTTTTCTTGTGATATTAGGTATGTGAAGCAACAAGCTATTTTTCGCTTCTAAATAAGGTACCTTATTTGAGTTCCGTGTGGTAGGGTTCAGCTTAATATACCTGCAGGTCCAGATAGTAGATGAGAAACTTTCTTAATTATTTCCAAGTTTCTAGGAACGCTGTTTGTAGTGTGTGTGTCTCCTGCTGATCGCCTCTGTCACTCCGTGTCCGGTTCCGGTCACGCCCACCAAGTGCGAGATTGACAAGTAGGCAGTAGATGGCAGAAAGCAAAGTAATCCAATGCGGTGCAAGCAGCTGTTCCGTTGTCGCAGTCTGTGTCAAAGCAATGCGTTTCAGCTCCAGGGAGCCTTTCTCAAGCTTGGAAATAATTAAGAAAGTTTCTCATCTACTATCTGGACCTGCAGGTATTTTAAGCTGAACCCTACCACACGGAACTCAAATAAGGTACCTTATTTAGAAGCGAAAAAATAGCTTGTTGCTTCACATACCTAATATCACAAGAAAAACTGCTAAGTGTTAAAATACTGCTAAGTGTTGAAAGCAATAAAAACGTAACATACACCAGATTTACCCACAAGCGGTTCAATCACTAGCCCAATTCTTTGGTTATACATCAAAAGGCTGACAAAAGAGACTTATTGTTGAAACATCTATCAGAGCTGTCTTTAGGAACTGTGTTTAATAGAGGCTTCTTGTTTCTAAATTCCACTGGATTTGAGAGTTGATTTTAAAAGTAAAAAAAAAATAAAAAAAATTCTACAGAAAGTACTCATAGATACACACCAGCATTCAAATTAAGTTTTTAGATTTATTTAGTGTTTTTTATACACATATTATCTTTTTACCAGTCACATCCTAATAATTCAGGTTGGTACCAACTCCTTCATTAACTATTCACACTAGAAAGCTATTTTAATTGAGTGTTCATATGACTTTAATAAATTGATATTATTTATAAACAGCATTTTTTGCAAAGTTATTTTATTTAGAATAAACAAACCATTCTAAAAAACGTTTTTTCTATTTTTATATACAAAGGAAATATATATATATATATATATATATATATATATATATAAATACTATTAAGACCATTGTCATTTGGTAGATATTCAGCCAGTGTTTTTATACATAGGCGCACACATATGAGACAAATATTTCTATTGCCAACAAACCATTCAGACAATTTGGGGTGTCTGATTTTTATGTGAAGTTTTATCTACCACCAGCGCATTGATTTTTAGTTGTTACCTAAAAATAATACCAGGATGTCCTGCCAATGTTGAATCATGGACTGACTATAAAACAGTATCCCTAAGACTTGTGGGATAGTTTGTTCTGAAAATAATACAATTAGTCACCCTTCAACTGTAGTTTCTGAGTAGGCATAGTAGTATCGTCAGTCTTTCTTTGATAAGGGCATGTAAGTTTAGGGATACCCCTACAAAGTTTTCCAGAGATATAATAGTAGAAGGCTGGTAGAGTATTTGAGGTTTGGGGTCACGTCTAGATAGGGCATCAGCCTTTCCATTCTTGTTACCCGGTCTATATGTAACAGTATAGTTAAATCGATTAAAATACAAATTCCATCTGACCTGCCTGGATAATAGAGTTTGATTAGTTTTTAAGTACTGGAGGTTTTTATGGTCTGTGTATATGAGTATAGGGACCTTAGTACCTTCCAAGAGGTGACGCCATTTATCAAATGTGGATTTAATAACCAAAAGCTCTTTTTCTCCTATTGGGTAATTTGTTTCAGCTGAAGTCAACAGTTTGGAGAAGAAATCTACCAGGTGTAAGGGAGTATTTTCTGTTGGTCTTTGAGATAAGGCAGCGTCTACTGCGTAATCTGAAGCATCTACTTCAAGTGTATATTGAAGTTTGCTGTTAGGGAAATGGAGAATGGGTGCTGTAGTGAATAGAGACTTTAGTTTTTTGAAAGATGAATTCACCTCTTCTGTCCAAAGAAATGGGTTATGATTACCAGTGAGTCAGAGGTTTTGTAATCGTGGAAAAGTTTTTTTATAAATTTTCAATAAAAGTTTGTGAAACCTAAAAATGTCTGAACCTCTTTCTTGGATGTTGGAATGGGCCAAGTGGTTATGGCAGTCACCTTATATTCCTCCATACTGATTTGCAGAAATATGGTATACTAAAAATGTTATATGGTCAGTGTTGAAAAGACATTTTTCTAGTTTAACATATAGGTGATGAGACCTGAGTCGGGAAAGTACACACCTTACATGTTTGATATGTTTTGTAATATCTTGTGAATAAATCAGAATATCGTCAAGGTAGATGACTAGCAAAATGTCTAGAAGGTCACGAAAAATATCGTTAATAAAGTTTTGGAAAGTAGCAGGGGCATTAGAGAGTCCGAATGGCAGGACGGTGTATTCAAATAATCCGTATCTAGTACGGAACGTCGTCAGCCATTCGTCCCCTGCTCTTATCCTTATTAAATTATATGCCCCCCTGAGTACATCTTAGTGAATATTTTTGCACCTTCTAGTCTTTCTATTAACTCTGGAATAAGAGGTAACGGATATTTATTTTTTATAGTACGCTTATTAAGTTCGCGATAATCAATTATTGGGCGAAGAGAATTATCTTTATTTCTGACAAAAAACATGCTAGCTCCAGCTGGTGATGTGGAGGGCCTGATAAATCCTTTTTTGAGATTCTCATCAATGTAAGTCTTTAAGTGTGATAATTCATCTTGCGACAAGGGATACACATGACCAAAGGGGATTGAGGATCCAGGAATAAGGTCAATACAGCAATCGTATGGTCTATGGGGAGGTAAAGACTGTGCCTCAACTGTATCAAATACATCATAAAAATCTTTGTATTCAGCAGGAATTGTGTGTTCTGTGACCTGTGTAATCTGAACTTTAGTTAAACAAGTACTTTTATAGAACTGAGAAACTAAATGTACCTCTGATGTATCCCATGATATAGATGGAGAATGTTGTTTTAACCAATTTATGCCTAGTATAAGAGGGTAAAGAGGAGAATTGAATACATCTAATGAGATATATTCAGTATGTCCCTCTAGTGTACTCATAAGTATGGGGATAGTGTGGTGGGTTATAGGACCAGATGTAGTGAGAGAGCCATCAATGACACAAATAGACTGGGGGTTTTGCTTAGGAATTAAGGGGATTTTATTAATCTCAACAACATGTCTGTCTATGAAATTACCACATGCACCAGAGTCAATCATAGCTTGGGTGGGTAGGTGGTTTTGGTCCCACTGTAAAAAGACAGAAAGCATACAGTAAGTTGAACTGTGTGAAAGAAAATTGGTATACACAGACTTTATGCATTGCTTACTGTTTTTCTGGGCTTTTAGGATTGGGCAGGTTTTGACCAAGTGTTCACTAGATGCACAATACATGCACAAGTTTAATTGTCTGCATCTAGACTTTACATCTGGTTTTAAGGGACCTTAGGTGAATTCAATCTCATGGGTTGTTCATTGGTTTGTAGAGGTCTTGTTGAAGTATATGAAGGACGATGGGAACTCTCAGTAGAGTATTTCTCACTTTTTCATTCCCTAATTCTTCTATCCATGGTAATAACCAAAGTCATGAGAGCTTCCAGTGAATCAGGGAGTTCAATTTTTGCTAGGTCATCTTTTAATGTCTCTGAGAGACCTAATCTGAACTGATTGCGCAAGGAAATGATATTCCAACCAGAGTCCTTTGCCCATCTTTTAAACTGGGCAATGTAATCCTCCACTGGTCTTTTATTCTGTTTGAGACTTCTGAGGGAGTTTTCTGCAGTGAGTTGTCTATGAGGATCCTCATATAAGACATCGCCTGGAAAAAGGAATCCAAGGAATCAAGAATAATGTCATTACTTTCAAAATAAGTGTTTGCCCATGCACGTGGTTCACCACGCAAATAAGAAATAACGGTGAGCACCTTTTGCCTCTTGGTGGTGTATGTGCATGGTTTAAGGTGGAAAAGTAGGTAACACGCATTCTTAAACTCACGGAACTCTGACCTGTTTCCAGAGAATTTCTCTGGGTGGCTTACTTGGCGTTCTGAACTGTTATCAGATTTATGTTGTACTGTATCTTTAATAATGGTGTGTAGGGTTTGATTCTGGATTTGTAGCTCATGTAAACCCTGCGAGAGCTGTTCAAACCTTTGAGTGAGATTAGCCACATATGTATGTAAAGCAATAGGATCCATGGCAAGAGTAATTCTGAAAATTGAATAGATATAATTTGTAATACAATATCAATATTCCACAAAAGGTATTAAAAAAAAAAAAAGGTTTTATTTTTTTATAAGGCTTGTTATTATGTAATAGTCTGTCTAACCATGCAGTCTCAAATACATACAATATGTAAACTTGAGAATACAGAATCTCATCATAGACTGCTGGATTTAGTGTTGTAACACTGCAACAATAAAGTATATGTTACTTTTGCTTTAAGGATATGGTAAGTAACAGTTACCATAGCATATCATAATTCATTTAGACTAGGCAACTTACTAAGAGGAGACTGATGAGAGTCAGGATCTTGATACAAGCCGACTGCTTGTTTACAAATAAGCAGCATGGAAAGAGGGAGTGGTTTCCTGAGAGCAGATGATGATGTCAAGAATCACAAAGTTGGAGCTCAGTGAAATAAGCTGAGACACAGAGAAATTATTTACAAGAGTTTGAGAATAAAATATGTACAAGTCGGGGTGGGACTTCTGGATGGAAGCAAGCCACAAGAGCTCCACTACTATCAGCCAAATAAGTGGCCTTTTTCGAAGTATTTCAAGACCATCCAGACCCCCACATCATACATCTTACTGGGAGACCCTGCTCTGGTCATCGCCAGTCGATATCTTAATTGTGTAGGGCATTCCATCAGCCCTAGCCCCCGGTCGCAGCATAAGACTAAGAAGGCCATTTGGTGCCATGGCGTGTGCTCTGTTCCTACGCTGTACAGACTTTTGTACCCGCATATTTAGACAGGGACAAAGTGACAGGCATTCTACCGCCATGTGTTGTACCTGTACAATGGTCACTCTCACTATGGGTGAATCGGATGCAGCCGGCCAAGTACTAGTTGAAATAAAAGCCTTTTTCATGCCTAGGCTGGATTGGCTTATTTCTTCCTGCACAAGTCTCTGCACAGCAATGAAAGTTTCAGAACAACCCCGTCAGTTGGAGAGGAACACTTCAAGTCACACTGACCATGTTCGGCATACTACATACCCATATGAGATAACGAGCGATCTTCCAGACCCAGCTTTTTTTGCAGCTTAGAGCAGTGACGGAGACACCAATGTAAACCATAGTCCCCTTACGCCTGCGGATGCTGGAACCTTCTGCAGAGCCATACTGTGAATCAAATTGGGGCTTACCGTCACCACCCTTACACTCTCTGGTGCATAGCCAAGATGACCTGAGCAATAAAGGAAGCACTGCCTATTACATCCATAGCCCTATAAACCACACCAAGAATTCCCTTGTTTTGCAACATTGGTCCACTATTCAACGTGGAGGACGGCAAAACTACCATCAAGGTACAATTAACCTTACACCTACACTACTTACCATCAAATCTGATGGAGAGGTTTTTGCAAAGCTACTGCAAGATGCCCTGTACCGGCACAGACGTTCACATTGAGAAGCCACGTTCAGGACAATAACGCGTATGACTGCAGAGCAAGGGGCATTGGCTGACTGACTGATTGATTCTCTCAACTGCTGGCTAGTATACCGCTTTGATTATTCCGTGTTTGGAACTGCACAAAAAGCATTGTTTGACTCACAATTGGGTATACTCCAGAGATGGATCTGCTGTTTATAACTAGTATAATTTGAGTTCTATGTTTGTTATTTTTTTTTTTTTTTTTTTTTAATTTTAGATTTAGTTTTCCTTTTACCAATGCCTATTGTCCTGAGGTAACAGGGGGTCCCTCTTCATGTTTGTTATATGTAATGCTCTAGAGTGATCTGCCTTTTGCCCCCTGTTGCGAGAATAGGTCCGCATTTGCTCAGCATGTATATATGGGTCCATCCCAGTCATGATAATCTGACTGCTTTTGCTGAGCTAACTTGCAAGTCACGCCGCCATCATGCCATTTATCCGCACTTGTCACTGGGGTGAAAGGGGTGCTCCCCTTTTAGTTAAGTACGTTCTCAATTTTTAATTGCCTGAAGGGTTAGCACCTTTGTAATATTTCTAGAATTAATATCTATTTCTCCCATAGCAGCCTGGGATAAACATATTCACACCATACTTTTAGGGGGGAAGCTGTTAAGGCTCCTCTGTTAGCTTCATACATATGCTAGTATTTGGTGGAGTTTGTTCTGCTAGTACTTTTAATGACGCAAGAGTAATTATTTTCTAAGTGACTAATGTAAGCTGTATTTTGATATGCCATGCGTTCTGACACCTATTGTAATACAAGAGGTTTATTCGCTCACTACACTTCAGATTTTAACTTAGGAGAAGTCATTCATTTTACCACCAAAAATAGTGCTTGCAGGTTGTACCCTCACCGCCTTCCTTCAACCTATTAGTATCAGTGTCTCTGGAGAGGCTTCATATGTACACATTAATGGCTCTTAAAATAAACTACTCCTATTCACTATAAGACTGTTATGGCTCTACTACCTCCTTTTACTTACTTGTCCCATAATCTCATTTTAAAACCCTGACAAATTATCCCTTGGTTTGTCATAGTGTATCTGGTCAAAGGGGAATCCTCACTGCACTATCCCCACAACCAATGCTACCTCCATTGCAATACAACCTTGAACACAAGTATGCGCTCAGTACCCCCATAGATCTCACCTTACCCCCTTTATGCCGTGCTTACTAATACCAGTCCTAATTCATGAATGACAATGCTGTCTTAGGTCTTAACCCACAAGAACTAGTCCACTCTTGCAGCACGTTCATGTGTGAGGCCTGCAGGCACTCACGGAATCATATTTCAATTTGACTCAATAAGTGGTTGCTTTACTCATTCATTTCACAGGGTGACATGTATTACCAGTGGGGGAAGGAACTAGTTTTGTTTTATTTGTTTTATTTTAGTATTGTTTTGTTATGTTAAAAAAAATGGAAAAACCCCAACGATGTATACAAACACTTTACATATGGTAATCTTGCACCAGCTTAACCTAATGAATGTTAATACTGACCTATCTGTGAATTATTTATCTTTTAGCACATTATACTCTGCCCTACGTGGCGCAAAGTTGAGTGACATATATGTCTGTATGCACTGTTGGATTTAAATAAAAGTTTAAAAAAAAAAAAAATATGTATAAGTCAAAATCAACAATCACCACAATAGGTAAGTAGGTATAAATGCTGGTAAGTATACTTGCAAACTTGTAGGGGGAGTTGCTGACTAGATTCATGGAGCCAGAGGGATGCAGCAGAGGGCTGAGAGTTGAAACCACAGGTGCTGAATCACAGGCAAGCTGGAAATGCAGGTGTCTGAAGAAAAAAACTTCCTTAAATAAAACAGTAACAAACTAGGCAAAGAGTATTGAATAACTTCTGTACCACAGTACAGGTAGAATTTCAAATAGGAAAAAAAGTCAGCTTAAATAACTTTAACAAAGTAGAATCCAAAATAGATAGGCTAGGAATACTTGTCTGCTATGAAACAAAATACCAAGCAATGAGTAGCTGGAGAGGAGGAGTTTATATAGGGAGGTGCAGGGGCGTGTTAAGGCATAGGCCAACAAGGCCCGTGCCTAGCGCGGCATCTTTTGGGGGGCGGCACATTCCCCGGCCACTGCATTGACTAGTATGTAGCTATTTTACTTTACATTTCAATAACATGTTTAGTTAGGCTTTGTAACCTCATAATTTATTGGTTCTAGTAATTTACATGTGCACATTAACATTTATTACATGTGTACTTTTTGTGACACAAACTCAGAGACATCACCCCCGATAAGTAATGACAACGTGTGTGTCCCCTCCCACCGGCTCACTGTGAGAGCAAAGGAAACTCCAGTGAACTCCGTGGAGAGCAGATCCCAGAGTCTCCCTGCACAGCCCCTGCGCACTCTGCAAAAGATATGTTTCTTTTTGTAACAGACAGTGCTGGAACCAGCCCCCAACAGCAGCCTGCTGAGCTCCTATAGCTGCACTATGACCGGGTGAACTCTCCTGTCAGTTCAGTCTCCCCCTCCTCCTCTCTTCCAGAGCGCGGCAATGACAGCCTCTCTACACTGGTCTTGCAGAAAAACAGTAAATCACAGTAAGATGGAAATGGGGGCTGCTAAATTAATTAATATATATATATGCTGTTAATGGCAGCTGTTTCTTTGATGTGCGCTGCTGTGCGGCCTGGGCAAAGTGCTCCCAGCCTTCCTCCCTAGTTTATTTAAGTTACTCATCACATCTGATTTTATTGTTATGTGTGTGTGTGCCCTTTAAAGACATAAAAGAAAAAATGTTTATGAGGTTCTATTCAAAAGTATGACAGGAGAGGGAAAGAATATCTCACTGTGCAATTGTCATCTCTCTCAAATAAATAAATACAAAGAATATATGTTTTTTTTTATATATATATATATATATATATATATATATATATATATATATTTATATTTGTAAGCTCAAGCTGTGCAAGGTTTTGCTGCTAGTACAGAATCAATATTATACAGACAGAGTGTACATAAACACCCATAAATCAGCATGAAGCTACAACTCATGAGTATATATATATATATATATATATATATATATATATATATATATATATATACTGTATATATATAATTTGGTCTGTATGGATGTGTGTGTGTGTATGTATATCTGTTTGTGTGTGCATCTTAGTTTGTCTCCTATCTATCTATCTATCTATCTATCTATCTATCTATCTATCTATCTATCTATCTATCTATCTATCTATCAACCCCCCTGAGTGAATGAATGCAAGCCCTGGTGAACATCAGTGAACATTAAAAAAAAAAATGGTACACCCTGACCAAAAAATATTATGTCTAAAAAAAGGTGAGGGTGGGGGGAAGCAGAATTTTAAGTGCCTAGGGCAGCACAAAACCTAAATACGCCACTGGGGAGGTGCAAACAAGAATACTAGAAATCCTTAAAGGCACAGTAGATATGACAACACCAAATTTGACGCAACACTTTTTGCACCAAATTCAACATAATATTTAAACTCCTAAACAACCCACAAACTAGTAAAGTTTTCTACAACTTCTTATTGGTAAATGCATAATCACGTGATTAATGAAATCAGCCAATCTGATTGAAATATACATTTTCTACTATCACTAATGAATTAAATTGCTCTATACTTGAGTCATTGATCATTTATCAGAACTTGTAAGTGCCATTTTTTACATTGTGTATTATACTTTGAAAGTATGTATATGTGAAATTAGTATTAAAGATAAAGGTTAGGCTCACCGGAAACAGAAGTTATGAAGCAGCGGTCTAAAGATCGCTGCTCCATAACTTGTCCACCTGTTCTGAGGCCGCGGACAGAAATCAACCCGATCGAATACGATCAGGTTGATTGACACCGCCAGCTAGCGACCGATTGGCCACAAAACTTCAGGGGGCAGCATTGCACCAGCAGTTCACAAAATTTGCTAGTACAATGATAAATGCAGACAGCGTATGCTGTCGGCATTTATCGATGTGCAGCAGACATGATACGCTACTTCATATCATGTCCGCTCGCACATTGATAAATATGTCCCAAACATTGATGATGACATTATGCCACACAGTGTAATATTTTTGACAATGATTTTAATAATCAAATGATGTTTAATTCAATATAGTGTTAAACTGATAGCTCAAAGGGATAGTCTACCTAGCATTAAAATGTCATGAATCAGATACAGCAGAAATTAAAATGACCTCTTTACTGTCATGCTATTTTCAGTGTTTTTCATCCTTCTCTTGAATTTAATTTTCATTAAGAAATGTCATCTTATATGCCAGCCCATTTTTTAACACCTGTGTAGGGGTGGTGTTTAAAACTAGACTGCAATCAGGAAGGGTTACACAGGTGCAGAGAGAAAACTGTCCCAGCTCTTAAAATATCCATTGATTGCAAATAAATACATGATACCCTGATTACATGTTATATTCGCAATTAGATAATAATATATTTACACTATATACATATAGTGGTATAAATAAACACAGAGATATGAAAGACAACATTGTTTAGAACAAAAAAGGAATTTAGGACCATGTAAATATGTTTGCAAAAGATTTCTGACATAACACCCACACACACACACACACACACACATATATATATATATATATATATATATATATATATATATATATATATATATATATATATATATACACTATATACAAGTCTGTGCAAAGATATATGTACAAATTCTAGCATAAATAATCATTTAAGAAAAAAAGAAAAAAACATAAGCTAGGCATATCATGATTTATAGAAATACAAATACACATTCATTTATGTGAAAATATCATATATCAGATTTTTTGTATAACAAATAAATAAAACAATTCGATATTATTGTTTGTTCAGGTATAAATCTAGCTATTTCTTGGACATTAACAGATGGAAAATAAAAGATTAGCTTTAGAGAACTGTGCTTGTTCATGGACAGTAATGAAATGGTATAAATAAAGTTGGAAAAAACTGAAAAACTC
Source organism: Bombina bombina (assembly GCF_027579735.1). Taxonomy (NCBI): domain Eukaryota; kingdom Metazoa; phylum Chordata; class Amphibia; order Anura; family Bombinatoridae; genus Bombina; species Bombina bombina. The sequence goes on from NC_069503.1 coordinate 153,331,068, forward strand.
TTATTTATCAACAGTTCATTGCTCGTCGCACCGTACTTGATGCACATGATTTTGACAGACTTTTTTATAAATAAGGCCATCCAATGTAGATTTGCGTCAGCGATGTCTTGTGATGTCTGGCGATGTCTGGCAAGCGTATTGATTCCAGTGAATGTGCCGAGATTGATGCTTTGATAAATTGGTTCCCATGTCTGAACTTCAAATGAGTAGTAGATTATATTTCTGACACACTTCAAAGTTATGTCTATTTACACTCCCCTTGTATCATGTGACAGCCATCAGCCAATCAAAAATGCATATATGTATATACTTGCACATGCTCAGTAGGAGCTGGTACCTCAAAAAGTGTAAATATAGAAAGACTGCACATTTTGATAATAGAAGTAAATTGTATAGTTGTTTAAAATTGTATGCTTTATCTGAATCATGTAAGTTTAATTTTGACTTGAGTGTCCCATTAAAAGAATTAACTCAGGCCACAAATATTGACATTAAAAGCAACATAATACCACAACAGAAACAAGGTTCAACAGCTCAATAGCTCACAGGAAGTGAGTGTAAAGCTGTGAGAGTTTCTCAGAATGTTGCAGTGGTCATATGATTTCCCTTCCTGGTGACATATCCTAAAGGAGAAAGGAAATCTTGAAATACTTGAAGTTAGGTGGCGTCGATGTTAGGGAGGGCAGATTAGGGGTTAATAACATTTATTATAGTGTTTGTGAGACGGGAGTGCAGCGGTTTAGGGGTTAATACATTTATTATAGTGGCAGCGAGGTCCAGTCGGCAGATTAGGGGTTAATAAATGTAGTTAGGAAGCGGCGATGTTGGGGGGGCAGATTAGGGGTTAATAAATATAATATAGGGGTCGGCGGTGTAAGGGGCATCAGATTAGGGGTTCATAGGGATAATGTAGGTTGCGGCGATGTCCAGTCGGCAGATTAGGGGTTAAAATTTTTTATTATAGTGGCAGCGATGTGGGGGGGCCTCGGTTTAGGGGTACATAGGTAGCTTATGGGTGTTAGTGTACTTTAGAGCACAGTAGTTAAGAGCTTTATAAACCGGCGTTAGCCCATAAAGCTCTTAACTACTGACTTTTTTCTGCGGCTGGAGTCTTGTCGGTAGAGGGTCTACCGCTCACTTCAGCCAAGACTCTAAATACCGGTGTTAAGAAGATCCTATTGAAAAGATAGAATACGCAATTGGCGTAGGGGGATCTGCGGTATGGAAAAGTCGCGGCTTGAAAGTGAGCGTTAGACCCTTTCCTGCCTGACTCTAAATACCAGCGGGCGGCCAAAACCAGTGTTAGGACCCCTTAACACTGCTTTTGACGGCTAACGCAAAACTCTAAATCTAGGCCACTGTTAGCTAATATCCGGTCTGCAGATATCGTATGCATTCCAGGCTGGAGTGATTTCATAGGCACCCTGACCTTCAAGCAGTTGGGCAGGAAGATGTAAAGTTTCCCTCATGGCTGCTAGATCTTGTCCTTAGAAAGCAGCTCCATTATCCATAGCTCAGGTCTGTGGTCTGTGTACACTGATTAATTTCAGACCTGTTAAGCTTGCATATCTTTGCTGTAACACAAGCGGACAGCTCCACCTACTGGCCTGTCCTTATTTTCTCAAATGGCGCAAATTGAACCACAGCAAACCGAGGGCCACCTGTATAGACCTATATAAAAAATTGACTTGTGACCCAACCAGCCGCTTTAAAAAGGAACTAAATTATATATTTAATACAGCCTTAGGGGAAGGCTTTATGACCCCTGACTTGATTTCCAATTTAACAGTAGAGAATCCAAAACCCCTTACCTAACACCTCCTAAGTTACAGAAAATAAAAAAAAACTAACATAACAAAAAAACAACAACACATTACTAAAAAAAAAAGAAAATACTACCAAGAATAAAAAAATAACAGTAAGATCTATCCTAAAACTAAATTTCCTTTCATAAAAAAACCCACCCCAAAATAAAAAACCCTATAACACTAAAACCTACTCAATTGCCCTGAAAATGACATTGTAGGGCATTGCCCTAAAGTGATTTAGCTCTTTTATTTAGAAAAAAATAATAATAATCCTGTTCTAAAACCAAAGTAACCCCCCAAATAAAAAGCCTATTTTAGAAACCTAAACTAAAAATTGCGCTTATAAGGGCATTTAGTATGGCATTACCTTAAAGGGATTATAGCTCTTTTATAGCCCACATCTATGAATGTGGGGACCCCCTTCGAGCGAGAATAGTATATTACAAACATTTTATAGATGATCTCATCTGCATCTGGGATGGCACCGCTGATATTGCCAAAGATTTTGTCACACTACTAAATAATAACAATGTAGGTTTAAGGTTTACATTTGAATGGGCAAGAAATGAGATCCATTATCTGGATGTACAGCTAAGGGGCACAGCCCTAAAACAAATAGAAACAGAGGTTTATGTGAAACCAATTAGTGGCAATACACTATTACATGCAAGGAGTAATCACCCTAAAAGAGTTTTTGGCTCAGTAGCCAAAGTTCAATACACTAGATTAAAAAGGAACTGTAGCACAGATGAGCTATTTGAGAAACATGCTAACATTTTAACAAACAAATTGAAAGACAGAGGCTACCCTAACAGATTAACAACAAAAACCAAGGAAGCAGTAGCACAAACAAATAGAAGTGATCTATTAAAGGGACAGTCTACACCAGAATGTTTATTGTTTTAAAAGATAGATAATCCCTTTATTACCCATTTCCCAGTTTTGCTTAACCAACACAGTTATAATAATATACTTTTAACCTCTGTGATTATCTTGTATCTAAGCCTCTGCAAACTGCCCCTTTTTTCAGTTCTTTTGACAGACTTGCAGTCTAGCCAATCAGTGCCTGCCCCCAAATAACTTCTCGTGCATGAGCACAGTGTTATCTATATGAAATACGTGAACTAACACCCTCTAGTGGTGAAAAACTGTTAAAATGCAATCTGAAAGAGGTGGGCTTCAAGGTCTAAGAAATTAGCATATGAACCTCCTAGGTTAAGCTTTCAAATAAGAATACCAAGAGAACAAAGCAAAATTGGTGATAAAAGTAAATTGGAAAATTGTTTAAAATTACATGCTCTATCTGAATCATGAAAGTTTATTTTGGCCTAGACTGTCCCTTTAAAGGACAAGGTCAAAGAGAAACATACTATTAAAGATGAAAGGTTTACTTTTGTAACTCAATATAGCAATCAGTTTTATCAAATTTGCAACATCATACAAAAACATCTACCAATGCTGCAAGCGGTTGATAAATTAATGGACACAGTAAAACAGGGATGTAGATTCTCTTTTAAGAAGGGTAGATCTATAGGAAACAGAATAGCGACATCACGACTAAAATGCAAAGAAATAAATAAAAGTTTGTGGTTAACATGTAAGGGTACTTATCACTGCAGTAACCACACTTGCAAAGCATGTTAATATCTACAACCAGGCAATCTTTTTAAGTGCCTAGTCACAGGGCAGATATATAGTCATGACAAGTGTTTTAATTGCAGAGAAAGCAATGTGGTGTATCTATTAAGTTGCATACAATGTGATTTGCAGTACGTCGGATTAACGACCAGGGAAGTACGTGAACGAATAAGGGAACATGTTTCCAACATAAAGAGTGGCACGCTGACAACACCATTAGTACAACACTTTAAGATCAAACATGGTAGTGATCCTTCTTCACTCAAATGGACAATCATTGAAAAACCAAAAAGAGATAACAAAAACAAAGAGAACAATCTAGCACTAAGAGAAGTGTTCTGGATACATAAATTGAAAACCAGGACACCATTGGGCTTAAATACTAAAGTTGATTTAATCAATTTTTGGCAGAAATAGATTATTGCTGTTCTAGCTAATGTAATCAAATACATCTTAATAATAACAACTTTAGATTACAATATAATGTACAATATTCACAAATGAAAGGACCATAGAAAGCTCTCTTTTAAAAAGATGTATTATAATCAAATTAATTTGTCTTGAAAGTAAGAATCCATATATATATATATTTTAAATAAGTAACACCAAAAAAGTTTTTCAAGAACTGATTGAAACTACAAGTAATTTAGTGTTTGAGAAAGGAAAAAAACATTTGGTGAACAAACATGTTCATAAAGAACCAGAATAAACAGATGCTTCAACTATGTATTTAACTTCTTTTGGGGAAAGTAAATAGTAAAAGGAAAACAAACAGAGTTTTGTACACATTTCTATAAGTCGCTAAGAACTAAAATCTTTAATAAATATATATATGGTTTATGAAAACAAAAGTTCCTTTCCATAAAAGTGGTTTCATTGAAACAACAAGGTGTTCCAACTATGTGCTTAACTTTTATGAGGAAGGGAAAATAATAAGAGGAATACCCATAACAATGTATTATAAGATGACTAGAAAAAATAGCAGTATACGGAAAACCATAGTATGCAACTTATGAAACAACTTTAAAATCTCAATATTTTGAGAGATCAGAAATATTTTAAAGTCGTATAATATAGCTACGGACGAAGATAAAGATGCCACATCTCATAATGTTTTAATTTCGAACACAAGTCTGTATAAGAAGTATAATTGTTAGTAGATACTAACTAATAAATTAATAAACAAACAAATAAAAGATCAATACACTTTCATGCCTAGCATAGGCAAATGTAAATAAAATTACACACACAAGGATACTTTAAAATAGTATGGTAATCACGGAATTTGACTATATATACGGTGTAACATAAGATTGAGATTTGATTAAAGGAGATGTGACTAGAATGATAGAAATAACAATATAATCAAACATATGAAATGGATACAGTTCAAACAAGTATAAGATATGAAAACAAACCGCAGAGACATCTTTGCCCATAGGTTGATTCAAATGCAATGTTTATAGATATGGCAATAAATAGAGAACACATGTACATATGAGATCAAGGTATAAGTAATTTATAGAGTAAAGTCTATGTAACCAGAACAGAATAATAATAATAATAATAAAAATAAAAATTAGTTAGCGATAACAACATAACATGAAGTTCAGCAAACAAGTATAGACAGAAAGGTAGAAATAGGATTAAAACAAAGGCCACGGAAGGCAACACTGACAAAATGTCTAACGAATAATATAAATACAATTTTGACACAGTAATTACTAAGTGACATACAAAGATGCAAAGACAACAAAGACATCCTATAAACACACCTCCCAGACAGAACACACACCTGTTCACTACACCAATGAGGGATTCACAGTTTAGAACAAACAACCAATCAGATAGCTAGCAGGTAACTTTTAATAATCCAATCAGAAAGAGTTGGGGATTTTAAAAGAGTGTTGTGTATGTAAAGTTCTCATGCTATGACTACGGCTGTTGCCGAAACGCATAAGCAAGAGAATGCTACGCTATCTTTTTATATGTTGTTCAAGTGATATGTTTTAATGAAAGCCGCAGTGCTGGAATAAAAGTTAAGTTTTATTTTACTGGATATTGCCTGGTGCTCCTCATTTGGATCGTTTGATCGCTGCATATATTGTTACAAAAGTTGGGTTTCGGAGTGAGCACAGGTTACAGAAGGAAAGTCAGACCCTGGGTGAGAGAGAGGATTTCCCACAAGTCACTGAGGCGCAAGCACAAGCGAACCGGATGAGAAGAAAGTCAGGAGCGAGAGAAGTCACAGCCGTTACTGCATTGATCGAGGAGGGAGCCCTTGTTTAATAAAGGTATATATAAAACCGAAATTTGGAAAAGAGGCTCCTGTGGACCGACAAGCAGATAAGACGTGAGTGACCAAGAACACAAGTGCCGCCAAGAGCGGGTAAGATACCAATGTGTATATATCAAGACTGCTTTTTGCTGCCACAACAAATTGACACTTTGAATTAGAAACATTCTATATAATTTGTGAAGTGACGTTTGTAAATCGAAAGAAGCACATTTGAGAGGTGCAAATATAGTGGGAATATCCTTGACTACAGGTTTTACACTAAGTGAAAGATAAAGGTCTTTTGGTGCTTGGACTTTTTTGTTTGTGTGAAGCTTTGGAAAGGGGTATTTACTAGTTGGCATAGATTTTCAAATGGTATAAGATTTCTGGTTGGGGTTGCTTCTTGGGGTGTGTGTCTATATAATGACAAATTTGGGAGTAGGTGCACCAAGTTAAAGGTATCTCATGGTGTTTCTTTTGGATAGCGGAGAGAGGTCTATGTGTTTTTGCGTAAAATTGATATTACTCTACCCTTGATATGACAGCTAAAATCCGATTGACTATCTCTGTGGTTCCAAGGTAGATCTGGGTTATGGCATATAGGAGACATGGGGGATAGTATGTTGGAATTATTAGTCAATGTATTTATTAGTTTATCCCAGGTTGTGAAGAAATCAGACAGGTATGGGTATTGTATTATATTAGGGGGTCTATGCTTATTGGGTATGCAGGCTGCTAAACCTGCATTACAAAGTCCTATTATGTGCCTGTCTAACTGGACCCATTGTTTGTTTTTATTGTTTGTGTGCCAGTCTAGTAGTCTATGTAGCATTATTGCTTCTTTATAAATATAAATGTTTGGTACACTCAGTCCTCCTCTGTCCCTGGGCAGATAAATGTTCTTTCTTGCTATTCTAGGTCTAGAGCCCTGCCATATGTATTGTTCTATTAAAGATTGTATTTTGTTGAGGTATTGTGTTGGGAGATGTATGGTTGTGGTTTGCAGCAGGTAGAGTCTTGGCAGGATTTTAATTTTTACCAAGTTTATTCTGCCGATCCATGATATGGATTTTTTTTTCCAGCTTGATCTGTCATTAGAGTTTTTTCCATTATTTTGTAGTTGGATAAGGAAATTGTTTGGAAATCGGGTGCTAGATAAATACCTAAATATTTTAGCTTAATTTTTGGTCTTTTAAGTGGGCAGCTTGGAATTAATTGATTGAGTTTTCTTTCCCCGTAGTTTATTTTTAAAATCTCAGATTTTGTTATATTTAGGAGAAAGCTGGACACTTGTCCAAATTCCTTGAATGCCTTTAATCACATTTGGGAATTGTCACTCTTTATTATGTTCAATGAAATAGCTTCACTTGCTTGGTGCATAGATCCACTGTGAAGCAGGGATGTGCAGTCAGGGGAGACAGAACCTCACCTGTCATGAAAAGAAAAAAGAAAATAATGTTAAAGTGGAAAATAATAATAAAAAAAATTACCATATTTTCTACCCAGGCTGCAAATACATGGAGAGAGGCAGCAACCAGCTTAGCCTCCCTCGATGGTGTAACAATATAGAAGGTACTGTAGGGAGCGCCTGCCCATTGTCTGTCAGATCAGGAGTCACATTTCACCAGTAACCCAATCAGGAAAATGCCCCACAGGAGGCAGCTCTCATATCTGCTTCTTGGCAGGGCGTAACAGTGTTAGTGTAAGAGAAGCACTGACAAACTGTGCTGTGGGTGGGAACTAATAAAAGAGGGAAATCTGGGTGGCAGAAATATAGTGCTGCAACTGCCTTTCCACTTAATATTGTGCACAGCAATTTTTTTGGGTGTGCAATGTCTGCAGCATCAGCAGCAGGAGAGGTAATTATTTTAGTGCTTCATTCCACTCCGCACTGCATGTTCTGTGTGGGCGTGGCTGGATTCCACTTATACAGTTCCCCATGTAGAGTGCTGCTGGAGCATGCAATGCAGGGTAGCAGTAGTCCTTGATCTGTTTTGGTTGCTGGCTCCCTGTCTGTGCTGTGAATCTTTATTTATAAGAAGAACATGACAACCAATTTCAGTACTGATAAAAGTGTGCAACATCACTTGGTTCAAATATCAGTTGACAATTTTGCACTGAATAATATGAAGCAACAAAATAAATGCTTCTTGACTCTGCATGTCTTCAATTGTTCTTATTTTTAACCTGTGCAGGTAAACAACATTAATGAAGCACAGAGGCCTAACAAATGAGATCATGTCTAAAGGATCTCCTATTTCGATAATACAACCTGCAGGTCACCCTATCTTAGATTCCTTTCTTCCATGTTTAGGCATACAATTGTCACCCAAGATCACCCAACTTTTGATAGTTCCGTACACAGTAGGATATCTTTGCTAGTCAAGTTACAATGCAATCCTATGAATCAGTATTTTCACACTTTTTACTTTCTCCAGGGTGCATGACAACGAGCTTGAAGAGTCATTTTCATGGCCTCCCCTCCGGGGGGATGTATCTCTCAAAGTGCAGGTCCCACTCCCCCACTAACTTAACTTTAAGGATGTATTCTGAGTTCCTAATTGGGTATATTATCCTATTCTGTTGTTCATCGTCTAGATTGAGTATATAAGGTTTCCATTTTCTAATGAATTGCTCAGTTCTGCATTGGAGATCCCCCAATGCTTAAGCCTCTTCAAATAGTAACTGCTGGTGTATCTCATATTTGAGCTGAGTGTTTGAAGTTTTGTGTCTAATGCTTCAATATGGTCTTTCTGGCTTGTAAAATTGTGTTATGGATAAACAGTTGGCTCTGAGGGTGTGGTTTCTGAAGGTCAAGGAATATGGCTATTTGAGCATTCATAACTAAATGCCCTTTGGTTATAGTGTTAACCCAGTGTGTTAATTTCCCCCATACAGCTTGGGGCATGACCAGAGCATGTGTAATAAATCTGCTTTTGCAGTGAGCACCTAGAGCATTTTCCTTCCTGATGTGTTTCCCAGTTTTTATATGATTTAGGTGTTATATAGGCTGCTTCTAGTATTCTGCTGTGTGATTCTCTAATGCTTGCTGAGAGCGTGGCCTTTCTCACTTTTTTAATGATATTTTGAATTGATTCTATATCGACTTCCGTACCCAACAGTTGTGACTATTTGTCCCTGATATGCTGTAGCATGCAATCATTTTCAGCAGCTGTTTAGAATATTGTATGGCAGTGAGATAGATGTGTTCCCTTGCACATATATTTTAGTAATATGGTATAGTCTGTTTTGGGAAGTTGATTGGAACTCAACACTTTTGAGACATAGTGTTTTGCTTGCAAGTATGCAAAGTGTTGCTTGCGTGGTATGTCTAATGTCGCTTGTAAGTGTGTAAAGGAATGGATTGGACCCTCACCACTATCCAGCACTGTCGCTATTGTGTTCAAGCCCAGTGTTTGCCAGAATTTGAATGCTTGTGTAGTGAAGGACAGGAGAAAGGAGAGAGGACACCCCTGCCTTGTTCCTCTTTCTAGTTTAGAGGGCTGAGATGGGACTAGTATCGCTTCTTGTGGGTGGCTGTATATGGACCTTATCACTTATGTGAAATTACCGGTGATTCCAAATTTTTCCAGGGTTGAGAAGAGATGTTCCTAGAGTACTTTATCGAAGGCCTTTTCCGCATTGTTTAGTAAAGCACACGCTGCAAGCCTAGCTTTCTCCCCTCCAGAATCCCTGTGATTCCAGTAATGTGTGAGTAAAAATTGTAATGTACGGATGTTAGTGACCACTGACCTTCCCTTAACAAAACCTGTCTTGTCTTTATGTATCAAATTTGGTAGGACAATTGTTAGTCTATTGGTGAGAATCTTTGTAAAGAGTTTATAATCTGAATTCATAAGGGATATAGGATGATATGATTCTGGGAGTAAGGGGTATTAGACTAATATTTGCTGCCATTAAATAATGTGATATCTGCTATTTCAGATTTAAGGATTTTGTAAAACTCGCTAGGTAGTCCATCTGGCCCCGGGGTTTTGTCAAGTGGCAGGTCCCCTATTGTTTTGGAAATCTCGGAGGGAGTAATGGGGGTATTTAGGATGTGCAACTGCTCATTGGACAGTGTGGGTAAATTAGTGTTAATCCAGAATGTCTGCTCCTCCTTTCCCCCCATGTCCCTTCCCTTATATAACTGTGAGTAGTAGTCTCTAAACACTCATATCTCCCCTCTATCTGTGTGTAACGTGTCTGCCTCCTTTATGGTTGTTATGCTTCGCACACCTTTAGTTAGTTTTGTTATTCTCGCTAAGAGTCTACCAGTTTTATTCCCGTGTCTATAAAATATTTTGCTGCCATCTGGGACAGCATGTCGTCCCTTTGAGTTTTGACCTCCTTGTATTTTGACCTATAGTCCATTGTGGGGTGTCTCAGATACCTGTTCCAGGCATTGAGTAGCTGTCTCAGAGCTAATTCCTCTCTTTGTTTCTTTTTCTTTCTCATGGTTATAACATAGGAGGTTATCACCCCTCTGAGGACAGCTTTACATGCTTCCCAGTGAAGGATGGGATTATTGGTGTGTTGCTGATTCAAGGTTTTGTAGGCCAACCATTCTCCAACCAAGTGCCTTTTTAGATTAACATCCTGGTATAGGTACTTGGGGAATGACCAAATACCAGGTGTTCTCTGGCTATTGCCTGGATCCAATTTGAGGGAGATTGGTGCCTGATCAGATATACTGGGGGTGCCAATTGTGGCGTCCAGTACTTTGGGGCCTAAAAAGTCTGAGATCATAAGTAAGTCTATACGGGACATTGTGTCTTTGGCGGGGGTGACACATGTGTAATCCCGTTCCTCAGGGTTTCGATCTCGCCATATGTCGATCAATATCAGGGCTTTTTCGAATTTTTTGAGCATTAGGGATTCTCTTTTTGCACTGGGAGTTTGCATTTTGGTGACTTGTGTTATAATAGGATTTTTATATCTGTCCTCAGGGACAGATTATTGTGTTTACAAGGGCTGTATATTGATCCCAACGTCAAGGGGGATCCTTCTACTGTTAATTTAAGGAGGATAAACCGTCCTTCCGGGTCAGTTATTGTCTGCAATATTTTATAGTGTAGAGTCTTCTTAGAGAGCATTTGAGCTTTTGATGCTCTATCTGTTTGAGATGGGTCTCTTGCAATATGGCAATGTCTGCTCTTTTAGATTTGAGATAATTTAGTATCGTTTTCCTTTTTTATGGGTTATGTAATCCCCCCTACGTTCCATGATATGATCTTGATCCCCATGGTTGTGAATTTGTATATGTGTGATTCTTAAGTGTACACAAGGGGAGGTATTTAATCATTGTCAGGCACCCCGGGTTCTTGGATCCTAGAGACCGATAATGGCCCAAGAGTTGGATGGATTATCTATTCAGAAATAGAAAGCAATAGGCTGTTATATACAGTAGTACATTATTTGTGCGATCAACAGTGCAGCAACACAACAAAACAACAACACTATGCAACTTTGCTAACAGGTAAAGTGTTTAACAAACAAGAGACAAACCCCTCCCCCCTCCCCCCCACATTCAAAAGGATATCAAGGCCATAGTGACGTCGCCTTCAGCTAGTTATAAATTAGTCCTCAGTCTTTAGCAGTATTGTTCCATGGCCATTTCCAGCTTCCAATAAACTCAAGATATGTGATAGTTAAAAGTCAGTGATTGTCCTCCTCAATGGGGTCATCTTCCCTCCCCCTGTGTCCTGGTGGAGCTTTTCCTTGGAGGAAAAATTAGAGTTGTTTGGGCAAGTCAAAGAACTTGGGACCTTGTTGTGTTTGGAGCTTGAGACGAGCTGGGTATAGAAGGGATACAGATTCTCCTTTATCTAGAAGTTCTTTACAATACAGTGAAAACTCTCTTCTCCTCTTCGCAACCTCAGCCCAGTAATCCTGAAAGAGATAGAACTTGTTCCCTTCATATGTCAGCTCTGGAGCTTGCCTGTAGGCCTTTAGTATGGCCATTTTGTCCTTGAAATTGAGATATTTAATCATTATCTGTCTAGGCGGGGCGGATTGTTTGGATCTTAGGGACTCCTACCCTGTTTGCTCTTTCCGCTATGCAAGGTATATTTTGCGAGGGGATTTTAAGTAGATTTGGCAGTGTTTTCTCAGCAAATTTTAACAGTTCAGATCCAGGGACATTCCCAGATCAGCCCACCACCCTGATGTTGTTTCTCCTGGACCTGTTTTCCAGGTCATCCATCTTTTCTTGCAGGAGTTTATTTTGTCTTGGTAATTGGGCAATGTGAGCCAATGATTCTCTGTGCCGAGCTTCATTATCTGTGTTTTTTTGTTCTACAGTCATGAGTCTGGTTGAAAATGTCTTGAAATCCGAAGTTAAGGTATCTAGACCTGTTTGGAGTTGGTCGATTTTTGGTAAAAAGAGAGCAGACAGTTGGGCGACTATAGGGTGCTTGTCATGCTGAAAAAGATCCGCCACATCCGCAGCTTCAACTGTCACAGGGTAAATTTATGCTTGATGTTTGAGTCTCCTATCTTGCTGCCTCTGTTTTCCAGACATCATGGGTTTTTTTTTGTATATGGGGTATAGTAGTTTTGCATACAGGATCTTTGTTATTTCCTTGGTATGGCTGAGGTTGAAGCGATAAAATTGCTTGGAGAACTTCCATTATCTTCTTTATTGGAAAGTGAAGATACCGAGGGAAACCGTGCGGGGGACGGTGGGGTCTATGAGGGTCTGAACTACTCACTCATTTGCATGGGATTTGTATTGTCTTTATGGATAAGAGGCCCCAATTTGAAAATAACTGTGCTGTTGAGTTTTTGAGGGTCCCTTTGCACTGTATTTCTGGGGTAGTGACTTGTTGCTATGTTCCTGGGGCTTGTTTTTAGTAGGCCCTAATGGAAAAAAGTTGTGTGCTGTTGAGTTAGGGCTATGCGGATGCTTAGCCTCACCCCTTTTTGTTCATCAAATGATAAGAGTTATGTGCTTTTTAACACCTGTTTATTTTCTTAAGGCAAAATTTATATGGGTCACCTCTCCCTCCAAACCTGAGATTATGACTCTGTGTTAAGTGATATGGGGAGGGCTGATCGGGAAGGGAGCCCCTCTGTGCTCTTTTTGTGCGGCGCCCACACGGTGTGAGCTAGGCACTGGAGTGAGAAGGCCTAGTAGGGTATCAAGGATCTTGTGGTGATTGTAGCCTTATGTACTGCCGTTGTGTGTGTGGTGGAGCACTTTACCCCCTGTTTATAGGCTCACTTTGGCTCTTCGTTCGGCTCTCAGAGTCTGTTGTAGCAGGCTGAGCAATGGCATGGGCTCTAGTCACCACGTGTTGGGCCTGTCCATCGTTTACTCAGATCGAAACCTTGATTCTGTCCCCTGACTGACCAACCGCCCATATGCGTGTGCTGTATGCCTTCTAAGCTTAGTGTTGCACCCTTCACCTCCGTCACCTTGTTGCGCCGCCGCGGCCTTCGCTGCTTTGGTATTTCCGGCAGGGGAGCCTGTGCTTGTTCCGGGCAGTTGTGGATGAACCCTGCCAAGGAATTTTGGACGTTCGGGCTGCTTGAAAGAGCGGTTAGATGCCAGTTCTCCAATATGTGCTACAGAGCTCCACTTCCTTACAACCGCTCAGCAGGCCCACCAACCGGAAGTCTCTCCTGTACTTTTTACAAACTTTTGCAAGCAGCAAACATCAGCTGTGGCTTTAAGAGGGCAGAGCTGTCAGCCTTTCACCTCCTCCCTCCACTAGGTAGATCGGCAGTGCATTACTGTGATGTGCTACTCTTGCTTTCACTGCTTCTGTGATAGCTCTCATGTGAAGGTGCTAAGGAGGGACAACCTTGGTAAAGTATTTATTTTACAAGCATTTAACCCTTTATGCTCAGAGTGTGTTTGTTTATGAAGATTTTTTAACACAAATGATAAAAACAATGTTATATAATTATACTGTAGACAATATTTATTTATACTTTTGATTTCTCAGCGGCAGAAAATTGTGGTAGGGTGTACAGCATTAACGAAAAGGGCTTGCAGTATTTAAAAAAAAAAAAAAAAAAAAATACCCAAAATAGCCATCTCTCTCCATATTATCTTAAAAAAAGCCATGTGCCTCTATTATGTAGCTAATAGTATTTTAACAGTTACTTTAGGGACATGATTTACAATTTTTTTTACTATTTTAACTAATTGTGTAGGAACAATACTTTTTAAATCATAATATGTTTGTTTGTAATGATTTGTGCTTACATCTTTTTGTTATTAAAGTAAATCATGTCCCTTGCTAATGGGTTAATAGAGGAGACACTTACACCTAGATTACAAGTTTTGCGTTAAAAATAATTTCAGCGTTAAAATAGCAGCGCAGCCATTACAAGTCTTGTCGGTATAGCTGTACTGTAAGCCTTTTAGCCTGTAACACAACATCAGTCCCGCACTCGTAATATAACTTTTTTTCATGGGACTTCCATAGCGCTGCCATTACGAGTTTTGCGGTGAGGCTAAAAAGCTTGCATTCCAGTCTATACCAACACGATCCGTTCCGCAATCTAAAAGCAGTAGTTATGAGTTTTACGCAACAAAACTGTTACTTAAAACTCATAACTTAACTGTCACAAAGTACACTAAACACCCATAAACTACCTATTAACCTTTAATCTGCCGCTCCTGACATCGTAGCCACTAATAAAAATGATTAAACCCTATTCCGCCGCTCCTCGACATCGCTGCCACTATACTAAAGGTATTAACCCCTAAACCACCGCCCTCCCGCATCGCAAACACTATTTAAATATTATTTCCCCTTAATCTGCCATCCGCCCACATCGCCCCACTATACTAAAGTTATTAAGCCCTAATTCCGCCGCCACTATAATAAACATATTAACCCCTAAACCGCAAGCCCCCCACAACGAAATATACTAAATAAACCTATTATCCCCTAAACCGAAAGCACCCCACATCGCAATAAACTAATTTAAACTAGTAACTAGTGATGCCGCGAACCTAAAAATTTGGGTTCGCGATTCGTGAACAGCGAACGCAAACTTCCCCAAAAGTTCGCGAACCGGGCGAACCGCCATTGACTTCAATGGGCAGGCGAATTTTAAAACCCACAGGGACTCTTTCTGGCCACAATAGTGATGGAAAAGTTGTTTCAAGGGGACTAACACCTGGACTGTGACATGCCGGAGGGGGATCCATGGCAAAACTCCCATGGAAAATTACATAATTGATGCAGAGTCTGGTTTTAAGCCATAAAGGGCATAAATCACCTAACATTCCTAAATTGTTTCGAATAACGTGCTTTAAAACATCAGGTATGATGTTGTATCGATCAGGTAGTGTCACCCCAGTGTCACTGGGGTGACACTGTGCCCTGGCAGGCAGGCCCTGAAACGCACACGTGTGAAGGAAACTGACTGCTATTATTTAACACAGTCAAAAAAGTGTTGTTTTTTTTAAATCTACACTATTGTTACACCAGATATGAGTTGCACTGGGGTGACACTGTGCCCTGGCAGGCACTGAAACGCACACGTGTGAAGGAAACTGACTACTATTATTTAACACAGTCAAAAAAGTGTTGTTTTTTTTTTTTAAATCTACACTACTGTTACACCAGATATGAGTTGCACTGGGGTGACACTGTGCCCTGGCAGGCAGGCCCTGAAACGCACACGTGTGAAGGAAACTGACTGCTATTATTTAACACAGTCCAAAAAGTGTTGTTTTTTTAAATCTACACTACTGTTACACCAGATATGAGTTGCGCTGGGGGGACAGTGTGCCCTGGCCGGCAGGCCCTGAAATGCACACGTGTGAAGGAAACTGACTGCTATTATTTAACACAGACAAAAAAGTGTTGTTTTTTTTAAATCTACACTACTGTTACACCAGATATGAGTTGCACTGGGGTGACACTGTGCCCTGGCAGGCAGGCCCTAAACACACACGTGTGAAGTAAACTGACTGCTATTATTTAACCCCTTAATGACCGGACCATTTTTCAATTTTCTTACCCTTAATGACAATGGCTATTTTTACATTTCTGCAGTGTTTGTGTTTAGCTGTAATTTTCCTCTTACTCATTTACTGTACCCACACATATTATATACCGTTTTTCTCGCCATTAAATGGACTTTCTAAAGATACCATTATTTTCATCATGTCTTATAATTTACTAAAAAAAAAAAAATTATGAGGAAAAAATGGAAAAAAACACACTTTTTCTAACTTTGACCCCCAAAATATGTTACACATCTACAATCACCAAAAAACACCCATGCTAAATAGTTTCTAAATTTTGTCCTGAGTTTAGAAATACCCAATGTTTACACGTTCTTTGCTTTTTTTGCAATTTATGGGGCAATTAATACAAGTAGCACTTTGCTATTTCCAAACCACTTTTTTTCAAAATTAGCGCTAGTTACATTGGAACCCTGATATCTGTCAGGAATACCTGAATATCCCTTGACATGTATATATTTTTTTTAGAAGACAACCCAAAGTATTGGTCTAGGCCCATTTTGGTATATTTCATGCCACCATTTCACCGCCAAATGCGATAAAAAAAAAAAAAGTTAACTTTTTAACAAAATTTGTCACAAACTTTAGGTTTCCCACTGAAATTATTTACAAACAGCTTCTGCAATTATGGCACAAATGGTTGTAAATGCTTCTCTGGGATCCCCTTTTTTCAGAAATAACAGACTTATATGGCTTTGGCGTTGCTTTTTGGTAATTAGAAGGCCGCTAAATGCCGCTGTGCACCACACGTGTTTTATGCCCAGGAGTGAAGGGGTTAATTAGGGAGCTTGTAGGGTTAATTTTAGCTTTAGTGTAGTGTAGTAGACAACCCCAAGTATTGATCTAGGCCCATTTTGGGATATTTTATGCCACCATTTCACCGCCAAATGCGAGCAAATAAAAAAAAAACTTTACATTTTTCACAATTTTAGGTTTCTCACTGAAATTATTTGCAAACAGCTTGTGCTATTATGGCAGAAATTTTTGTTAAAGCTTCTCTGGGATCCCCTTTGTTCAGAAATAGCAGACTTATATGGCTTTGGCGTTGCTTTTTGGTAATTAGAAGGCCGCTAAATGCTGCTGCGCACCACACGTTAATTATGCCCAGCAGTGAAGGGATTAAATTAGGTAGCTTGTAGGGAGCTTGCAGGGTTAATTTTAGAGATCAGCCTCCCACCTGACACATCCCACCCCCTGATCCCTCCCAAACCGCTCTCTTCCCTCCCCCACCCCACAATTGTTCCCGCCATCTTAAGTACTGGCAGAAAGTCTGCCAGTACTAAATAGAAGATTTTTATATTTTTTTTAGATAAAAATAATAAAATATTTTAGCTGTGATGGACCGCTGCCTTAGCCCCAACCTCCCTGATCCCCCCTCCAGCTCTCTAACCCTCTCCCCTACCTAATTACCGCCATCTTTGGTACTGGCAGCTGTCTGCCAGTACCCAGTTTGGCCCCAAAAACCAAAGTATTTTTATTTTATTTTTAACTTAAAATTCTTTCTGTAGTATAGCAGCCCCCCCACAATACCCCCACCCCCTCCCCCTCCCAGATCCTTTTATATATTTTTTTTTTTTTTACCTTTTCCTCCCTTTCTGCCCTCATTCATTGGTGTCAGTGTGGCTAATGCGCTCCCTCACACCCGGACAACGGCACCATCGCTACCCGGTGCAGAGAGGGCCACAGAGTGGCTCTCTCTGCATCGGAGGCTTGTAAAGTGGTATTGCAGGATGCCTCCATATCGAGGCATCACTGCAATACCCTCAGAGCTGCTGGAAGCGATTGTGATCGCTTCCAGCACTCTGTTAGACAACTGACGTACCAGGTACGTCTATTGTCATTAACAGTTAGTTTTTGCATGATGTACCTGGTACGTCAGTTGTCATTAAGGGGTTAACACAGTCAAATAAGTGTTGTTTTTTTTTTAAATCTACACTACTGTTACACCAGATATGAGTTGCACTGGGGTGACACTGTGCCCTGGCAGGCAGGCCCTGAAACGCACACGTGTGAAGGAAACTGACTGCTATTATTTAACACAGTCAAAAAAGTGTTGTTTTTTTTAAATCTACACTACTGTTACACCAGAAATGAGTTGCACTGGGGTGACACTGTGCCCTGGCAGGCAGGCCCTGAAACGCACACGTGTGAAGTAAACTGACTGAAAAAACAATATAGATAAACTATAAAGCACAGTACAGATGCATGATGCCACTTCCTGGATTTGTATAAAAAAAATAATAAACAACAACAAAATTTGATTAAATTATTTTGCTGTAAATCCAATGAGTGCATACTATTTGCATCTACATATATGGTATAGCTATTTTATCTTTTAGTTTATTAGTCTGTATTTCTTGGTGTCTATTTGTGTAAGTGCGTGCATCTGAGTCTTTCTATGTGAGTGTCTGTGAGTGTTTTTGTGTCTTTGAATGTGTGGGTATCTCAGGAGTGTTTCTGTGAGTCTAAATTTTTTAGTGTGAGTATTTCTGAGTGTCTCTTAGTGAGTACATGTTTCTGTGTGTCTGAGTATTTCTGTGCCTATGAGTGTGAGTGCGTGTGTGCCTTTGAATGTTTCTGTTTGTATGTGTCTATGAGTGTGTTTGTGTGCCTTTAAATGTTTCTGTTTGTGTGTGTCTATGAGTTTAAGTGTGCCTTTGAATGTCTCTGTTTTTCTGTGTCTTTGAGTGTGAGTGTGAGTGCCTTTTGAGTGCCTTTTGATGTTTTTGTTTGCATGTGTTTCTGGAAACTTTTAGGTATCCAACATTTAAACCTCTATCTGGTTCATATGTGTGTTTATCTGGCTCTGATACCAGCCAGTGCCTCACCAACCTCACCAACTACTGACCTCACCACACGTCACTGCTGTGATGGACTCTAGCATCTCAAAACCTTATAGAATGAGCAAATAAAAAATCTTCTGTAAAACAGTCTAGTCACGACCAAAAGATGATATAGCCTAAATGTAGGTGTAAAATCCTGACCATGCCTCTAGAATGCCAACAATTTAAGCGGAAATACTGGCGCTGAAAGCAGGGTAGTACACAAATACAATATACGGGTAACCTAAAAGGGTCTACCTTAGCAGGAATATAATCGTTATAAAAGTTAATAAATGGTTATAGCCTAATATATATCTAAGAAAATATATTTAATAGTGTAAAATTACAATACAATCAAGATTAAAAAATCAGTGTTAATAAAGTCAGTACATATATACTAAAAAGTAATTAATGGGGCCCTTTAAATTAGTTTGAAAAAACATACAGAAAGGGGAAAGATTAACCACAAATCTATATATATATATATACTGTGATTGAGGATAGAAGAAAACTATACTCAAATAAATATAAGTATAAAGATGGCAGAGATATTCAAACAGTATAAATAAAAACAAATAGCAATACAAACAGACTTAATAACTGGACGTCCAGCGTAAAAACCAGGGGTTAAAACAGTAATAATCTGGGGTTAAAACAGTATTAACCTGAAAGTGCACTATAGTGAACAAAAACACTCGTGACTAGATGATCATACTAATAGCATTGGATCAAGCTAATGGGCGAGTGAGGTACCTTGCGCTAATCTGTGGAGCACAGATTGAATATTGTTCGTCCTGTACCTCCTCCTGAGGTGGGTGTGTACTCCTAGCGTAGTTCACTTACATCACCCTTTCTGAAAATGTCCAGTTGATTTTGGGAGGAACAGAATGTAAACGATCTCTGGGGTAATAGCAATCCTTTAGATGATGGTAGATAGTAACTTCAAGGCACTCTTATTCTGTGGTGCTTAGTGCAGGTACTAGATCATCTGGCAGTATATTCAATTTGTAGACTGGTGCGCTCCCTCAGAGGGCTGTATTCAAATTCACAGGCCTTGGGGGTGGTGAACTAATTTAAAGGGCCCCATTAATTACTTTTTAGTATATATGTACTGACTTTATTAACACTGATTTTTTAATCTTGATTGTATTGTAATTTTACACTATTAAATATATTTTCTTAGATATATATTAGGCTATAACCATTTATTAACTTTTATAACGATTATATTCCTGCTAAGGTAGACCCTTTTAGGTTACCCGTATATTGTATTTGTGTACTACCCTGCTTTCAGCGCCAGTATTTCCGCTTAAATTATTCTACTATCCTCCTCAGGGTTCTTAGAGAGAGACCCTTCTATACTTGGCATTAGGGTTGATATAAGCGCCAATTCTCACCTATCCTCCTTATTCTAGAATGCCAACAGCCAACCTCTGAGGACACCTTTCATGCTATCCAATGAGTAGAGTTTACAGTAACATAAAATACATGCTTATCACTAGCTGTTCACAAGATATAATATATTGAGCACCTCTTACAACTAAATATGTTACATTTTAAACAACTTTGCAGTTTACTTGTATTGTCAAATTTGCATAATTCTCTTGATATCCTTTGTTGAAGGTGTAGCAATGCACTGCTGGGAGCTAGCTGAACAAATTGGGGGAGCCAATGACAAGAGGCATTTACTGTATGTGCAGCCACCAATCAGCAGCTAGCTCCTAGTAGTGCATTGTTGCTCCTGAGCCTACCTAGGTATGCTTTTCAAAAAAGGATACCAAGAAAATGAAGTACATTAGTAGAAATAAATCGGAAAGTTTTTTTTAAAAATTGTATGTTCTGTCTGAATCATGAAAGTTTATTTTTTACTTACTAAAGGCAAGAAATCATTTTAAAGAAAATGTGAAAAATAAATGTGAAATGGTGCTCTGTGGATATTGGGCATGATCTAGCCATTAGAGCTGGATCCCTTGGCAGTGGGTTAGCCATGCGGGGCAGGGGGCACTAGCCTCTCTCCCAGCATAATGGTTGACCCCCCCCCCCCCCATGTGCCTTCCAAACTTTGTTCAACCTTTGCATTTGCACACCATCTCCACCAGGCTCTGCAGCATGCCCCGTCCAACCCACAAAAGTATCACTGCGCTCCCTGGAAGTGCTCCCCCATTTAATTTCTAGAGATGGCACTGTTCCTTGGCAACCTCTTATATATTTATTAAACCAGGCCATTGTCATTATCTAAGATCAGTTGCTATAAAACTTGTACATTTAATAAGACTCCCAAAAATGCCAATGAGATATTTTACAAACATTTCTGCATAGGAAATGATTCTCTGCACATTACCACAATTTGGATTTATTGCTGTTTGGAAATGCAGCTGGTTTTTCTAATTGAAAAACATGTCCTCGTGAATCCCTAGCATAATAATATTTGATATATTGGTAGAGCCAAATATTATGGCTGCATTCCGATTTAATGTTTTCAAATGACAACGTCTTTTCATACGTTTCATATGAATTTGTATTTTCCTTTCCAGTTTTCCAAGCTGCCTTATCAAGTATTCAGTGCACGTCTATAGCAGACAAACAATATACATCCTGCTAACAGCAGCACAGACCAGAGACAACCCGGTGTCAGAAGATTATAAACATTAGTGCTTGAACACAGAAGTTTCATTTTCTATTAATTTGCCAAAGCCAGATGGCAAGCAATAACTGAATGTGACCCTGCACAAATCACTGTAATACCACACTGTTCAAATTATGAGAACAATAGTCATTTCCAATTTTCTTTTTGCATAAAGATATCTTATGTCTGGAAAAAAAGGTAATTAAACATTTAAAAATATGCAGAAATATATTTATCACAGCAACGATACATGACACATATGATTATTAATTTGGGTATTTTCAAATCTATCTGTTGATAAGAAAAAAATAAAAGTACCAGAAACATGGGTCTTTGTGATAGACAAGTACCTCCAAAGTAGCCTTTAGCAAACACACTGCACTTCCTATATATGTGACCTTGTATGCAAATATCCCACCAAGATACTGTAGAATCCCTTGCATCATTCTGTAAGACTTGATTCAGGCAAGAATTCAGGGATGCATATTAAAATTTTTCTCTGATTCCCCCCTCCTGATCTAAATCTGATGGTACCTCATGGGCGGGATTCTCAACCCTTTCACCGTTCAAGTAATAGACATTTTACATCTATCCAGTATCAGAGCACTGTGCAATATGCTGACATTTTATAGCTAAATGTTAATAATAATATTAATATAAGTAGAATAAGTGCAGTTTTCTTGTATTTTATTTTACTTCTTTTAAGTACTGAAGTTTGAAGTAAAAAGATATATCATTTTCTTTTAAAGCATTACAATATTATGTTGTATGAAAATGGAAAAAACAATTCACTTTGTAGATTGTAATGCAAGGATTCTGAAATCTGCAGGATCCACTCCAGCCTTTCTTCAATTGCAGGAAAAGCAGGCAAAATAAGAAACAAATTAAAAGTTATCACAACTTTCTATCCAGGAGACTGTACTTTGTTTTGCTCTGCAGTTTGTCTTATTTGACCTGATGAAACATCACATAGGAGGCTAAGAAATGCGTCAGATTTTAATATGTTTTATTAAAGTTTTATATTTGCCAGAGGATCATCAGGGCACCTTCCTTAAACCCCCCATGGGGAGGAAAAATGAATAGTTCAGATGAGGGAATTAAAGAACATTGTGCTTTCCCCACAGCCGCTTGGGTAATGTCCGTTTTACCCGGGCAATCCTACGATTACCCAGATTTCTTACTTCACTCATAACATATACATACATATATATATATATATATATATATATATATTTATTTATTTATGTATATATATATATATACAATCTTATTGCCTAGTATATATATATATATATATATATATATATATATATACTAGGCAATAAGCCTGCCCAGAGGGCAGTCTATATTTTTTAAAGTGAGCTCCATCTATCCCTATCCATCTCTACATCTTTCCATCTATCCCTCTATCCCTGTCCCTATCTCTCTATCCCTATTCCTCTGTCCCTGTCCCTCTATCCCTTTTCCCTGTCCCTCTGTTCCTCTATCCCTGTCCCTATCCCTCTGTCCATATCCCTTTGTCCCTATTCCTTTGTCCCTATCCCTCTATCCATATGTCCCTATCCCTTTGTCCCTGTCCATTTGCTGCTATCCCTCTATCCCTGTCCCTCTATCCCTGTCCCTCTGTCCCTATCTCTCTGTCCCTATACCTCCCTGTCTATATCCCTTATCCCTATTCCTCTGCCCCTCTATCCCTATCCCTCTGTCCCTATTCCTCTATCCCTATCCCTCTGTCCCTATCTCTCTATCCCCTTCCCTATTTCTCTGTCCCTGTCCCTATCCCTCTGTCCCTATTCCTCTGTCCCTTTGTCCCTGTCCCTATCCCTCTGTCCCTATTCCTCTGTTTCCATCCCTCTGTCCCTATCCCTTCCCTATCTCTCTGCCCCTGTCTCTATCCCTCTGTCCCTGTCCCTGTCCTTCTGTCCCCGTCCCTCTGTCCCTATCCCTCTGTCCCTATCCTTCTGTCCCTATACCTCTGTCCCTGTCCCTTATTTCTATTCCTCTGTCCCTGTCCCTCTCCCTCTATCCCTATACCTCTGTCCCTATCCCTTATCCCCTTCCTCTGTCCCTCTATCCCTATACCTCTGTCCCTATCCCTCTGTACCTATCCCTCTGTCCCTGTCCATATTTCTCTGTCCTTGTCCCTATCCCTCTATTCCTATTTCTCTGTCCCTCTCCCTCTATCCCTATCCCTCTGTCCCTATTACTCTGTCCCTCTATCCCTATCCCTCTGTCCCTATCCCTCTGTCCCTATTCCTCTGTTTCCATCCCTCTGACCCTATCCCTCTGTCCCTATTCCTCTGTTTCCATCCCTCTGACCCTATCCCTCTACCCCCCAAGGCAGAACATACAGTGATCTGAGATGTCATCGCAGAAAATGCAGCATGTCTGCAGAAACAGGACACAAACAGGAACTATTAGCGATTTAACTTTTTAGCGCTGCTCCACATTAGGCTGTTCTCTTCAGAGCTGTTCTCTAACTTCACTGTGTAAGTTTTCCTTATCACAGTTCCTCCAGAGCAACGTGCTGTTTGAAGTGAACAGTCAAATATGCAGTAGCGCTGCACAGTAGTAGTGCATTAATGGACTGACTCTCAGAGATTGTTTCAAGCCCGTCCCCTAGCCTTTCACAGTCTGCAAAGCTGTTTTTTCTGAATGTAAAATGTTCGTATGAGCAATGCACCTTTTTTAGAGTATGTCTGCAGATAATTTGCAATGCAATTTCAACTACTGCACTATATTATAAAACTTTAAATATTGCTTTATTCTCCAGTTAATTAACACATTACAATTGAACTGGTGCTTTAGTGTAACTGCCTAATTTAAAATTGAAATTTAAAAATGACCTGCAGAAATTTTTTAACTAATAAAATCTCATCGCAGAAAGTGAAAAAAAGTTCTGCCTCTGGGCCTCTACCCCTATCCCTCTCTCCCTGTCCCTATCCCTTACATTTCCCTCTGTCCCTTTCCCTCTGTCCCTGTCCCTCTGTCCCTATCCTTCTGTCCCTCTGTCCCTTTCCCTCTGTCTCTGTCCCTCTGTCTCTGTCCCTCTGTCTCTGTCCCTCTGTCCCTATCCCTCTGTCCCTATCCTTCTGTCCCTGTCCTTCTGTCCCTATCCCTCTGTCCCTATCCCTCTATCCCTGTCCCTATCCCTCTGTCCCTGTTCCTATCTTTCTGTCCCTATCCCTCTGTCCCTGATCCCTCCTCAAACAGCTCTCTAACCCTCCCCCCTCTTTTGCTGCCATCTTAGGTACTGGCAGCTGTTTGCCAGTACCTATAAACCATTTTTTTCTATTCTTTTATTTTATTTTTTTCTGTGGTGTAGTCCCAACCACCTCCCCCCGCTGCGATCGCCAATTATCCCCCCACCCCCAAACCCCTTTTCTGTAGTGTAGTTGCCCCATCCCTCCCTGTCCTTTTTTTTCTTTCTGTAGTATGGCACTCCCTCCCCTTCCCTTTGTAGCTGCCCCATCCCTTCCTGTCTTTTTTTTCCCCTGTAGTAGGGCACTCCCACTCCCTCCCGATCCCTCCCCCCTTTGCTGCTGCTGAGCCACCCACCCACCACCCGCCTCCCACCCACACCTCCTGCTGGCACCTGTAGAAGATCGTTACAGATGGTGACACATCCACAGCAGAAAGTGCATTCTCAAAGAGAACTATGTGCCAGGGTGCCAGCAGTTGAATATTAAACAGATGAAGAAGGTTGTATTCCTTGTGACGTTTCAGGGACACACTCCCCTTCCTCAGACCCTGTGTGTATATATATATATATATATATATATATATATATATATGGTTGTGTGTGTGTGTATGTGTATATATATATATATATATATATATATATATATATATAGTTCCAGACAGTGTGCACTCCTGAATAATAAGAACAACAGCCTTGGGTGCAGCCAAATAGTAATAATAGCTCCGGACATAAAGCGCACTCCACAGGTCTTTAGTAGAAGAAAACGAAAGACCTGTGGAGTGCGCTTTCTGTCCGGAGCTATATATATATATATATATATATTTATTTATTTATACATATATATACACATACACACACAACACATAGAAAACTGGCATATACAATGAGCCAGTTACAGCATTTGACCAAATGGTGATAGCCCCCCTTCCCCCCCTCCGGATGCCCATAATTGTAGAGCTTTTCTTTAAGAACCCATCAGGTATATATCATTTTCGAGTCATGTCTTTGATACAAATCACACTAATTATCCTTGTTCAGATTTGTTTAATCATCATTTATTCTTTCTGTCTTTATCTGTATAATCCAATATATGCCTCTTTTGATCTTTGCCTTAATTAACTACACACCTTTAATAGTATCATCATCCTTTAAAAATGAATTACTACTTAATTATTACTATTTAATATTTCTGGTTAATGTGATAAATGATCACTTGGTTAAGTGATTACTCAGGTCTGCGGTTAGATGACCTGCCTTGAATGACAGTTAATGGCTATAGAATTAATTTAACCCCTTAAAAATATATATTACCTAAAGGCACAATCCTTAGAGAATATAAAATTCTGATAGAGACTTTTGACACAGTTTAAAGTAGGTGTCTGCATTCTTTTTGTTATGTATTTGAATTTCTGATATCACAGATATTTGTTTCATTTTCACAACACAAATATTCGAACAAATGCAGTCACTAGTTTAAAGAAAACGAACAAATACTGACAATTCATTTGTTTCCTTAAAATTAGCTGTAAATGTTTAAAAAACGTACCTCTAGTGCACTGGAGAGCCGCGCTGAATCTGACACTTCTTCATAGTGCCCTGGGTTGCTGTAATACGAGGCTTAGGGTGACAGATCCCAGATCCTGCGTTAAATGAGAAGGCTCTTCATCTCAGGGTCTGTGCTCTACCGCGCTAAGCCCCCTATTAGCACAGCTAGAGGGTCTGTGATGCAGGGTTGGGATTAGCGTGGTTTTCCAGCACACTAGAGGATATGTATAAGGCCACAGATGAACTTTTTCATTTGCTTAAAGAAAATAAATGAAAATGTTCCAAGAATATTCAGTTTTAAATTAAATGAGTAGTGCAGCAGAGAACTATTTTGAAACACAAATTTTTTACTGCTGCACACGTTTGGTTTAAAGCCACGATTAAAATATCAGGGCTCTGTGGCCGGATTTGACTGACACTGTGCTAGACTTGCATTATTTACTGAATTATCTATACTGTACATAACTTTTTTATAAAGTTTGTTCATAGTATGCTTGTCTGAATAAAAGCTGCTATGTAAATGTTTTAGCTAAGACTGTGTTAGTTTGCATATTAAAATTGCTATAAAATGTTTGATTAAAAACTATACCAACAGTAAGAAATACATTCTTTCAGAAAGACACTTATAACTTACTATAAATTAAAGAAACCTATCCATAAAGGATGTCTTTTAAATCTTTCATATACATTTCCTATACCTGCAACTTTAAATCTTTCATATGCTCAGGGGCGGACTGAGACCAACCAGGGCCCCCCACCCCCTCTTTGCTCCACCTACCTTCTCTGCCCCTCTGCCACCCAATTGCCCCTCCCATCTCACGTGCCCCTCCTACCTGTCTTGCCCCACCCACTTTATATGCCCCTCCCCACCATGTTTTTAATTGCCATATAAAGAGACAATTTTTTCCTTAAATATTTTTAATAAGAACTAAATATTGTAAATTAACAAGTGCTTATGCCAACAACAAAAATCCCCATGTTTAAGGTTAGTTAGGGGTGGGGGGAGGGCAGAGTATAATGTAAGCAGGAGGCCAGCGTATTAAAGCCAATAGCTAAGAGTATATATTGCATTGTAAAAGCTAAGGCTCCCTGCCACAGATCGTGAGCAAAGGAACAGAGCACAACTAACAAAGTAATTGTAAAAGATATACAACTATGGATAGGTAGCTCTGATCTGTGTGTTAGATATTCAAACAAAGCCCTATAAGGTAGTCAATATGATTGAAGAAAATATATAATCACAGTCATTCATATTCTAAACTTTATTGGCAAATTTATAAAAGATTAAACCACACATACAATAGCTTAAGCTAAGTTAAAAACACATCAACCTAGGTTGGAATGTAATTTTCCTTGTAAATAAAGGAGGTATTGATATTAACTTATCCAGCAGTATAGGTAAAATAAAGACTAAGCCCTTACAATCCGAGGGCTAATTAACATTTAATTTTAATGTTATAAGTATACCGCTGGACATATAAGTATAAGCCACAATTTTTAGAACAACATAGGTGAGCAGTTAAAAAAAGGGAAAGACTAAGCTTATCCCACAGGACCCCTGACGCGCGTTTCACAAAAAACGCTTCATCAGAGGGGTGCAGACCGCCACTATTGCACAATATTTATGAGTCTATAAGACCCTCCTCGAAATGTGATTGGACACACCTGTTGTGAGAGTCTAGTTACTGATTGGTTACTGGAATAGTCTTTCAAAAGAAACAGTATAATGATAGAAAAATGTGTAAATGCGCATAAACAGCAATTGTGATTACAAATAGACTTTAGTCTATTTCCTGCAAAACTCGAGTACTTCTCTTATTTGAACATTCACAGGAATTGGTTTTATAGTTTGTAAAGTGTTTTTTCCCATATTTTAAGATTACTACCTTATTTATTTTATCAAGTGACCGGTCACCATAGAGTTTTATTTATATATCATTAGAGTATATGTGCAATAAGTTGTATTAATTTAGTTTTTTGTTATTGTGTATTTTTTACCTTTTTAACCACACCAATAGCCCACAATGCCAAGTATGCACTTTAAGTAGAATAAACGCATAAGTTTACACACAGAGTAAGATAAACGTATATCGATTGGTACAGATATACCTTGTTTGCATATCACACCCAGGTAATAATATATAGTTTTGTTATCTAGCCTGACTCCAGTCATAGAAACGCAGGACCTTGCAAAGTCTGATAAAAATCTTTTTTCTCACCGCAATTATACTTTTGCATTTTTTGTATAGATACCAATATATTATCTTAGAGACATCTTTTTAAAGGTATATAGGGAGATTTCAACCCAAATCCATACATAGTATGTTAATATACTTGTAATCACCCCGTTGCTGTTTATGCGCATTTACACATTTTTCTATCATTATATCCTTTCTACCCTGTACATTTTGGGAACAGAGTAGTGTTTATGCAGGGGAAGATTTGCGCACCAAAAACCTTTCTCACAACATTTCAAAAGAAACAGCCATTGATAGAAGATGTAATATGGGTGTTGTACCTGATGTAACTGTTAGTGTCATCAGGGAGCGTGTGAGTATCTGGTAGCGTCATCCAGATTCATTTCATTGGATGATCATATTTACCATATGTTATTCACTACTTGGCACCCAGACTGAAGAATACTATCTCGGCTAACGAATTTTATCAAAAGTGATACACATATATTAATTTGTTGCAATTCACGATATAAATTGTTGTCAGAAGTACCGATATTTGGTGTATTAGTTGCTTGTCGCTGGATTAATCTTAACGAAAAGCAGCTATTGACAGAGTGTATACCCATATCCGTGTCATCAAGGGGCGTGTGAATGTGTAAT
This sequence comes from Bombina bombina, assembly GCF_027579735.1. Classification (NCBI taxonomy): domain Eukaryota; kingdom Metazoa; phylum Chordata; class Amphibia; order Anura; family Bombinatoridae; genus Bombina; species Bombina bombina. The sequence goes on from NC_069503.1 coordinate 153,359,818, forward strand.
CACGTTATCCAAACTCCCCTCATTGGACGATCAAGTTTGTCATATGTTTTTTATTTTTCACTGCTTAAACTTGTACTAGCTGATATTATGTTTGATCAATAAGTTATGTCGGGAAATATATGCATATATGCAATCGAAGACATAGGCCATTATTAAGAATCCCAAAAGTTAGATATAGTTGACACTGATCGCAAGTGTTTATACAGAATCCTGAATCTAGCATAAACATTAGTATCGCTGGGGGCGTGTGAATATCAGTATCATGGGGGTCGTATGAGGGGCGCTATTGACGAAATATATTCACATATCCATGTCATCAGGGGGCATGTAAATGTGTAAATACGTTCTCCAGACTTCCATCATTGATCGATCAGGATTGTCATATGTTTTTCACTGCTTAAACTTGTACCAGCTGATATTATGTCTGCACAATGAATTGTGTCAGGAAATATATGCATGTGTTGCAATTATAGATATAGGCCGTTATTATAAATCTCAAAACTTTATATATTTGCCATTGATCGCAAGTATTTACACAGAATCCTGAATCTAGCATAAACATTAGTATCGCTGGGGTCGTGTGAATATCAGTATCATGAGAGGCGTATGAATGTTAGATGACGTTATCAGAGTCAGTTTCATTGGGTGATCATGTTTATCTCCTGTCATTCTAAGTTCGATACACACATAGCGTATGTTTTGTACACTGAAAAGTTGTGTAGACTTGTAGCAACAGATAATGTAATGCATTCATATTGTCAATAATGATATTTGTTATAATTATGATCTAAGTTTATTAGTTGTATGTTATGAGTGTCCAACATTAGGAAAATGAATTTGCTTCATTAGATAATATATTTTACTCTCGATAACGGTCATTCTTGGAATGTGAAAAGATATATGCATATATTGCGATTAAAGACATAGGCCTAGATTTGGAGTTTGGCGGTAGCTGTGAAAACCAGCGTTAGAGGCTCCTAACGCTGGTTTTAGGCTAACTCCGGTATTTGGAGTCACTCAAAAAAGGGTCTAACGCTCACTTTTCAGCCGCGACTTTTCCATACCGCAGATCCCCTTACGTAAATTGCGTATCCTATCTTTTCAATGGGATCTTTAAACTCCGGTATTTAGAGTCGTGTCTGAAGTGAGCGTTAGAAATCTAACGACAAAACTCCAGCCGCAGAAAAAAGTCAGTAGTTAAGAGCTTTCTGGGCTAACGCCGGTTCATAAAGCTCTTAACTACTGTACTCTAAAGTACACTAACACCCATAAACTACCTATGTACCCCTAAACCGAGGTCCCCCCACATCGCCGCCACTCGATTAAATTTTTTTAACCCCTAATCTGCCGACCGCTACCTACGTTATACTTATGTACCCCTAATCTGCTGCCCCTAACACCGCTGACCCCTGTATTATATTTATTAACCCCTAATCTGCCCCCCACAACGTCGCCACCAGCTACATACAATAATTAACCCCTAATCTGCCGACCGCAAAGCGCCGCCACCTACATTATAGCTATGTACCCATAATCTGCTGCCCCTAACACCGCCGACCCCTATATTATATTTATTAACCCCTAATCTGCCCCCCTCAACGTCGCCTCCACCTGCCTACACTTATTAACCCCTAATCTGCCGACCGGAGCTCACCGCTATTCTAATAAATGTACTAACCCCTAAAGCTAAGTCTAACCCTAACACTAGCACCCCCCTAAATTAAATATAATTTTAATCTAACAAAATAAATTAACTCTTATTAAATAAATTATTCCTATTTAAAGATAAATACTTACCTGTAAAATAAATCCTAATATAGCTACAATATAAATTATAATTATATTGTAGCTATTTTAGGATTAATATTTATTTTACAGGCAACTTTGTAATTATTTTAACCATGTACAATAGCTATTAAATAGTTAAGAACAATTTAATAGCTACCTAGTTAAAATAATTACAAAATTACCTGTAAAATAAATCCTAACCTAAGTTACAATTAAACCTAACACTATACTATCATTAAATTAATTAAATAAAATACCTATAATTACCTACAATTAAACCTAACACTACACTATCAATACATTAATTAAATACAATATCTACAAATAACTACAATGAAATAAACTAACTAAAGTACAAAAAATAAAAAAGAACTGTTACAAAAAATAAAAAAATATTTACAAACATAAGAAAAATATTACAACAATTTTAAACTAATTACACCTACTCTAAGCCCCCTAATAAAATAACAAAGACCCCCAAAATAAAAAATGCCCTACCCTATTCTAAATTAATAAAGTTCAAAGCTCTTTTACCTTACCAGCCCTGAACAGGGCCCTTTGCGGGGCATGCCCCAAGAAGTTCAGCTCTTTTGCCTGTAAAAAAAAAACATACAATACCCCCCCCAACATTACAACCCACCACCCACATAACCCTAATCTAACCCAAACCCCCCTTAAATAAACCTAACACTAAGCCCCTGAAGATCATCCTACCTTGTCTTCACCTCACCAGGTATCACCGATCCGTCCTGGCTCCAAAATCTTCATCCAACCCAAGCGGGGGTTGGCGATCCATAATCCGGTGGCTGAAGAGGTCCAGAAGAGGCTACAAAGTCTTCATCCTATCCGGGAAGAAGAGGCGATCCGGACCGGCAACCATCTTGATCCAAGCGGCATCTTCTATCTTCATCCGATGACGACCGGCTCCATCCTCAAGACCTCCACCGCGGACCTATCTTCTTCCGGCGACATCCAACTGAAGAATGACGGTTCCTTTAAGGGACGTCATCCAAAATGGCGTCCCTCGAATTCCGATTGGCTGATAGGATTCTATCAGCCAATCGGAATTAAGGTAGGAATATTCTGATTGGCTGATGGAATCAGCCAATCAAAATCAAGTTCAATCCGATTGGCTGATCCAATCAGCCAATCAGATTGAGCTCGCATTCTATTGGCTGTTCCGATCAAAAGAGCCCCGCAAAGGGCCCTGTTCAGGGCTGGTAAGGTAAAAGAGCTTTGAACTTTATTAATTTAGAATAGGGTAGGGCATTTTTTATTTTGGGGGTCTTTGTTATTTTATTAGGGGGCTTAGAGTAGGTGTAATTAGTTTAAAATTGTTGTAATATTTTTCTTATGTTTGTAAATATTTTTTTATTTTTTGTAACTTAGTTCTTTTTTATTTTTTGTACTTTAGTTAGTTTATTTCATTGTAGTTATTTGTAGATATTGTATTTAATTAATGTATTGATAGTGTAGTGTTAGGTTTAATTGTAGGTAATTATAGGTATTTTATTTAATTAATTTAATGATAGTATAGTGTTAGGTTTAATTGTAACTTAGGTTAGGATTTATTTTACAGGTAATTTTGTTATTATTTTAACTAGGTAGCTATTAAATAGTTCTTAACTATTTAATAGCTATTGTACCTGGTTAAAATAAATACAAAGTTACCTGTAAAATACATATTAATCCTAAAATAGCTACAATGTAATTATAATTTATATTGTAGCTATATTAGGATTTATTTTACAGGTAAGTATTTAGCTTTAATTAGGAATAATTTATTTAATAAGAGTTCATTTATTTCGTTAGATTAAAATTATATTTAATTTAGGGGGGTGTTAGTGTTAGGGTTAGACTTAGCTTTAGGGGTTAATACATTTATTAGAATAGCAGTGAGCTCCGGTCGGCAGATTAGGGGTTAATAATTGAAGTTAGGTGTCGGCGATGTTAGGGAGGGCAGATTAGGGGTTAATACTATTTATTATAGGGTTAGTGAGGTGGATTAGGGGTTAATAACTTTATTATAGTAGCGCTCAGGTCCGGTCGGCAGATTAGGGGTTAATAAGTGTAGGCAGGTGGAGGCGACGTTGTGGGGAGCAGATTAGGGGTTAATAAATATAATATAGGGGTCGGCGGTGTTAGGGGCAGCAGATTAGGGGTACATAGGGATAATGTAAGTAGCGGCGGTTTACGGAGCGGCAGATTAGGGGTTAAAAAATATGCAGGGGTCAGCGATAGCGGGGGCGGCAGAATAGGGGTTAATAAGTGTAATGTTAGGGGTGTTTAGACTCGGGGTACATGTTAGGGTGTTAGGTGCAGACGTAGGAAGTGTTTACGCATAGCAAACAATGGGGCTGCGTTAAGAGCTGAACGCGGCTTTTTTGCAGGTGTTAGGTTTTTTTTCAGCTCAAACAGCCCCATTGTTTCCTATGGGGGAATCGTACATGAGCACGTTTTTGAGGCTGGCCGCGTCCGTAAGCAACTCTGGTATCGAGAGTTGAAGTTGCGTTAAAAATGCTCTACGCTCCTTTTTTGGAGCCTAACGCAGCCTTTATGTGGACTCTCAATACCAGAGTTATTTTTATGGTGCGGCCAGAAAAAAGCCGGCGTTAGCTTTTCGGGTCGTTACCAACAAAACTCCAAATCTAGCCGATAGGTAGTTATTATGAATCCCAAAACTTGATATATTTGTCATTGTTCGCATGAATATCAATATCATAAGGGGCGTATGAATGACAGATGACATTATTGGAGTCAGTTTCATTGGGTGATCATATTTACCACCTGTCATTCTAAGTTAGGTACACGAATAGCATATGTTATATGCTTGCAATAACGGATAGTGTGATGCATTCATATTGTCAACAATAATATTTATTACAATTATGATCTAAATTTGTTGGTTGTATGTTATGAACATTAGAGAGATGAATTTGCTTCATTGGGTAGTATAATTAACTCTCAATAACGGTCCTTCCTGAAATGTAAAAAAGATCAAATCTATGTACGATCAGACTAAAAGTAATGCATCGTTATAGATGGAATCATTATATTAATATGCATTAAGGAGAGTAATATTATAGAGACAGGATTGTATAGGTGCCAATACTATCATAATCATAATGTCATGTCGCTCATCATAGTGGCCAACTGCTCAGAGTTTACTAAGTTTAAGAACTAGTGTGACAGATAGTGAATACAAACGTGATACATTGTTACAGAAGAATCCCCTCCTCAAATTTCTAACTGAGTTCATTGTGCTTATAAATAATGAACAACAGTAACATAGTAATTTAATATGCGAAGAATAAAGGACTAACTGCACATTGTGAGTAGAATATAATATATATATATTCTACATATGCAAACTTATTTTTGGGACACTGTAAATATGTCATTAAGACAAAGACGATTGATGACAAAATTGGCAGCAAATACACATTTTCTGCGCATTTCTCATGTAGAACTTTAGGGGTTGTTTATGCACTCTTTTGCTCTTGCAAAATGACTTACGTTGACATGACAACACGCGAAGTGAGGGTACGCATTCTCGAACATGTCAATAACATAAAGAACGCTAACAAAGATGAAGCACGAGGCAAAAAATTAACATCTGTTGCCAAACATTTTCAACAGCACCACAACAGTTCACCTGTCAATTTACAATATCTGGTCATCCAAAAAGCTTCATTGGGAATAAGAGGAGGAGACATAGAGAAAGCCTTACTTAAATTAGAGTGTAAATGGATTTACCGTTTAAACTCAGTAAAACCCTATGGCATGAACGATTTTAATATTTTTTTTGTATATTTAGAATTTCTGTATGTCATCACTGCTTCGCTGTTCAAGGTTATTTTTCACATGCACTCTTATAAGTGCTCAGGATTTTTTAGTTTGTTTATATCACTTTTTTAAACACATTAGATGATTTTGATTTCATATTTTCACTCATTATAACTTCACTGTGACTTTAATAATAACATGATCTTATCTCTTCGTGTGTAGACATCTTTTCTTTTAAAAAAAATCTTTATGGGACAAAGCATCTCATACTTGCTACAATACCACCTCACTTGAAGCACTGACAACACACTTGATTTTTGATAATCTATTTCACAATGTAAAATATGTCAAAATGTCATTTAGGATGACAAAAGTCACTTTAAAATTCTTCATTTTATATTATATTCTACTCACAATGTACAGTTAGTCATTTACTCTTCGCATATTAAAGTACTATGTTACTGTTGTTCATTATTTATAAGCACAATGAACTCAGTTAGAAATTTGAGGAGGGGATTCTTCTGTAACAATGTATCACGTTTGTATTCACTATCTGTCACACTAGTTCTTAAACTTAGTAAACTCTGAGCAGTTGGCCACTATGATCACTTTTAATAAAAGCAACATGACATAATGATAATGATAGTATTGTCCCCTATACAATCCTGTCTCTATAATATTACTCTCCTTAATGCATATTAATGTAATGATTCCATCTATAACGATGTATTACCTTTAGTCTGATCGTAAATAGATTTGATCTTTTTACATTTAAGGAAGGACCGTTATTGAGAGTTAATTATATTACCCAATGAAGCAAATTCATCTCTCTAATGTTCATAACATACAACCAACAAATTTAGATCATAATTGTAATAAATATCATTGTTGACAATATGAATGCATCACACTATCCATTATTGCAAGCATATAACATATACTATTCGTGTACCTAACTTAGAATGACAGGTGGTAAATGTAATCACCCAATGAAACTGACTCCAATAACGTCATCTGTTATTCATACGCCCCTTATGATATTGATATTCATACGCTCTCAGCGATACTAATGTTTATGCTAGATTCAGGATTCTGTGCAAACACTTGCGATCAATGACAAATATATCAAGTTTTGGGATTCATAATAACAACCTATCGCCTAGATTTAGAGTTCTGCGTTAGCCGTCCAAACCAGCGTTAGGGGGTCCTAACGCTGGTTTTGGCCGCCCGCTGGTATTTAGAGTCAGTCAGGAAAGGGTCTAACGCTCACTTTCCAGCTGCGACTTTTCCATACCGCAGATCCCCTTATGTCAATTGCGTATCCTATCTTTTCACTCCCGCCTCGCAAACCCTATAATAAATAGTATTAACCCCTAATCTGCCTTCCCTAACATCGCCGACACCTAACTTCAAGTATTAACCCCTAATCTGCTGACCGGACCTCGCCGCTACTCTAATAAATGTATTAACCCCTAAAGCTAAGTCTAACTCTAACACTAACACCCCCCTAAGTTAAATATAATTTTTATCTAACGAAATAAATGAACTCTTATTAAATAAATTACTCTTATTTAAAGCTAAATACTTACCTGTAAAATAAACCCTAATATAGCTACAATATAAATAATAATTACATTGTAGCTATTTTAGGATTAATATTTATTTTACAGGCAACTTTGTATTTATTTTAACCAGGTACAATAGCTATTAAATAGTTAATAACTATTTAATAGCTACCTTGTTAAAATAATTACAAAATTACCAGTAAAATAAATCCTAACCTAAGTTACAATTAAACCTAACACTACACTATCAATAAATTAATTAAATAAACTACCTACAATTATCTACAATTAAATCAACTAAACTAAATTACAAAAAAAACCCCACTAAATTACAAAAAAATCCCCACTAAATTACAAAAAATAAAAAAAGATTACAAGAATTTTAAACTAATTACACCTACTCTAAGCCCCCTAAAAAAATAACAAAGCCCCCGAAAATAAAAAATGCCCTACCCTATTCTAAAATAAAAAGTTTACAGCTCTTTTACCTTACCAGTCCTTAAAATGGTCTTTTGCGGGGCATGCCCCAAAGAAATCATCTCTTTTGCCTGTAAAAAAACCCCATACAATACCCCCCCCAACATTACAACCCACCACCCACATACCCCTAATATAACCCAAACACCCCTTAAAAAACCTAACACTAAGCCCCTGAAGATCTCCCTACCTTATCTTCACCACGCCGGGTATCACCGATCCGTCCAGAAGAGGCTCCAAAGTCTTCATCCTGTCCGGCAAGAAGAGGTCCAGAAGAGGCTCCGAAGTGTTCATCCTATCCGGCAAGAAGAGGACATCCGGACCGGCAAACATCTTCATCCAAGCGGCATCTTCTATCTTCATCCATCCGACGAGGAGCGGCTCCATCTTCAAGACCTCCGGCGTGGAACATCCTCTTCTCCCAACGACTAGACGACGAATGAAAGTTCCTTTAAGGGATGTCATCCAAGATGGCGTCCCTCAAATTCTGATTGGCTTATAGGATTCTATCATCCAATCGGAATTAAGTTAGGAAAAATCTGATTGGCTGATTGAATCAGCCAATCAGATTCAAGTTCAATCCGATTGGCTGATCCAATTGAGCTTGCATTCTATTGGTTGATCGGAACAGCCAATAGAATGCAAGCTTAATCTGATTGGCTGATTGGATCATCCAATCCGATTGAACTTGAATCTGATTGGCTGATTCAATCAGCCAATCAGATTTTTCCTACCTTAATTCTGATTAGCTGATAGAATCCTATCAGCCAATCGGAATTCGAGGGACACCATGTTGGATGATGTCCCTTAAAGGAACCTTCATTCGTCGTCTAGTCGTCGGGAGAAGAGGATGTTCTGCGCCGGAGGTCTTGAAGATGGAGCCGCTCCTCGTCGGATTGATGAAGATAGAAGATGCTGCTTGGATGAAGATGTTTGCCAGTCTGGATGTCCTCTTCTTGCCGGATAGGATGAAGACTTCGGAGCCTCTTCTGGACCTCTTCTTGCCGGATAGGATGAAGACTTCGGAGCCTCTTCTGGACGGATCAGTGATACCCGGCGTGGTGAAGATAAGGTAGGGAGATCTTCAGGGGCTTAGTGTTAGGTTTTTTAAGGGGGGTTTGGGTTAGATTAGGGGTATGTGGGTGGTGGGTTGTAATGTTGGGGGGTATTGTATGTTTTTTTACAGGCAAAAGAGCTGAATTATTTGGGGCATGCCCCGCAAAAGGCCCTTTTAAGGGCTGGTAAGGTAAAAGAGCTGTAAACTTTTTATTTTAGAATAGGGTAGGGCATTTTTTTATTTTGGGGGGCTTTGTTATTTTTTTAGGGGGCTTAGAGTAGGTGTAATTAGTTTAAAAATTCTTGTAATCTTTTTTTATTTTTTGTAATTTAGTGGATTTTTTTGTAATTTAGTTTAGTTGATTTAATTGTAGATAATTGTAGGTAGTTTAATTAATTTATTGATAGTGTAGTGTTAGGTTTAATTGTAACTTAGGTTAGGATTTATTTTACTGGTAATTTTGTAATTATTTTAACTAGGTAGCTATTAAATAGTTATTAACTATTTAATATCTATTGTACCTGGTTAAAATAAATACAAAGTTGCCTGTAAAATAAATATTAATCCTAAAATAGCTACAATGTAATTATTATTTATATTGTAGCTATATTAGGGTTTATTTTACAGGTAAGTATTTAGCTTTAAATAGGAATAATTTATTTAATAAGAATTATTTTATTTAGTTAGATTTAAATTATATTTAACTTAGGGGGGGTGTTAGTGTTAGGGTTAGACTTAGCTTTAGGGGTTAATACATTTATTAGAGTAGCGGTGAGGTCCGGTCGGCAGATTAGGGGTTAATACTTGAAGTTAGGTGTCAACGATGTTAGGGAGGGCAGATTAGGGGTTAGTACTATTTATTATAGGGTTTTTGAGGCGGGAGTGAGGCGGTTTAGGGTTTAATGCATTTATTATAGTGGCGGCGAGGTCTGGTCGGCAGATTAGGGGTTAATAAGTGTAGGTAGGTAGTGGCGACATTCGGGGGGGGCAGATTAGGGGTTAATAAATATAATATAGGTGTCGGCGATGTTAGGGGCAGCAGATTAGGGGTACATAGCTATAATGTAGGTTGCGGCGGTGTCCGGAGCTGAAGATTAGGGGTTAAAAGTGTAATGCAGGGGTCAGCGATAGCGGGGGCGGCAGATTAGGGGTTAATAAGTTTAAGGTTAGGGGTGTTTAGACTCAGGGTACATGTTAGGGTGTTAGGTGCAGACTTAGGAAGTGTTTCCCCATAGGAAACAATGGGGCTGTGTTAGGAGCTGAACGCTGCTTTTTTGCAGGTGTTAGGTTTTTTTTCAGCTCAAACTGCCCCATTGTTTCCTATGGGGGAATTGTGCACGAGCACGTTTTTGAAGCTGGCCGCGTCCGTAAGCAACGCTGGTATTGAGGGTTGAAGTGGCGGTAAATATGCCTGTACGCTCCCTTTTTGGAGCCTAACGCAGCCCTTCAGAGATCTCTCAATACCAGCATTGTTTAAAAGGTGCGGGGGAAAAAAAACATGCGTAGCTAACGCACCCCTTCTAATGCAAAACTCTAAATCTAGGCGTATGTCTTTAATCGCAATATATGCATATATCTTTTCACATTCCAGGAAAGACCGTTATCGAGAGTAAAATATATTATATAATGAAGCTAATTCATTTTCCTAATGTTGGACACTCATAACATACAACTAATAAATTTAGATCATAATTATAACAAATATCATTATTGACATTATGAATGCATCACATTATCTGTTGCTACAACTCTACACAATTTTTTTCAGTATATAAAACATATGCTATGTGTGTATCGAACTTAGAATGACAGGAGATAAACATGATCACCCAATGAAAATGACTCCGATAACATCATCTAACATTCATACGCCTCTCATGATACTGATATTCACACGACCCCAGCGATACTAATGTTTATGCTAGATTCAGGATTCTGTGTAAATACTTGCGATCAATGGCAATGGCAAATATATCAAGTTTTGAGATTTATAATAATGGCCTATATCTATAATATCGGTACTTCTGACAACAACTTATATCGTGAATTGCAACATATTAATATATGTGTATCACTTTTGATATAATTCGCTAGCCGAGTTAGTATTCTTCAGTCTGGGTGCCAAGTATTGAATAACATATGGTAAATATGATCATCCAATGAAATGAATCTGTATGACGCTACCAGATACTCACACGCCCCCTGATGACACTAACAGTTACGTCAGGTACAACACCCATATTACATCTTCTATCACTGGCTGTTTCTTTTGAAAGACTATTCCAGTAACCAATCAGAAACTAGACTCTCACAACAGGTGTGTCCAATCACATTTCGAGGAGGGTCTTATAGACTCAAAAATATTGTGCAATAGCCGCGGCCTGCACCCCTCTGAGGAAGCGTTTTTTGCGAAACACGCGTCAGGGGTCCTCTGGGATAAGCTTAGTCTTTCCCTTTTTTTTAACTGCTCACCTAAGTTGTTCTAAAAATTGTGGCTTATACTTATATGTCCAGCGGTATACTTATAACATTAAAATTAAACGTTAATTAGCCCTCAGATTGTAAGGGCTTAGTCTTTATTTTACCTATACTGCTGGATAAGTTAATATCAATACCTCCTTTATTTACAAGGAAAATTACATTACAACCTAGGTTGATGTGTTTTTAACTTAGCTTAATCTATTGTATGTGTGGTTTAATCTTTTATAAATTTGCCCATAAAGTTTACAGTATGAATGACTGTGAATATATTTTTTCTTCAATCATATTGACTACCTTATAGGGCTTAGTTTGAATATCTAACACACAGATCGGAGCTACCTATCTATAGTTGTATATCTTTTACAATTACTTTGTTAGTTGAACAAAAATCCCCATGCCTGTATGCACTACAGTATGGAGCAGAAAGTAATGAGGGGCAGACAAGGGGGTAAAAAATAATTTGTTACTGGCAGCTAAAGAGGTAAAATCATTGGTATTTGTATATTTCCTTTCAATAAGAGATGCATGATCCTATAAGTAGGTGTCTATACTAAATAAAGATACAACTATCTCCATTTTAACTGAAACCAGGGCAGGTTTAAAGAAATCAATTTTAAAGGGAGAGTAAAGTCAAAATTAAACTTTAAAGGAACATGAAACCCAAAAAATTGCCTTCATGATATAGATAGAGCATACAATTTTAAACAACTTTCCAGTTTACTTATATTATCAAATTTGCTTCATTCTCTTAGTACCATTTGTTGAAGGAGCAGCAATGCACTACTGTTTTCTAACTGAACACATGGAGTCAATGGCAATCAATGTTCTCTCTGTCACACACACAGCCCCCTCCCTAGTTCCTTATATATAGATATATATTATAGAGGTTCCCTCTGTCACAAATACAGCCCCCTCGCCAGTTCCTTATATATAGATGTATATTTTAGCGGTTATCCAGGTCCGAATACCGTAAAATCAGGTATAACATCCTCAAAGCCTGTGACAACGCTCACAAAGTCTGCACTATTTGGTGCCAAAGACAAGTTCAAGTCCCTGCTGAAGTTTCATTATAAACACTTTCAAGAATTTTCTAGTATCCAGCGTGCTATTGCACTAAGAGCGGATACACTTTTTAACACTGAGAGCGGATTAACGGATCAGCTGAAGTGTTTGAATGCAACACTATCCAATTGGACCGGAGAAGCTGACAAGATCCAACACACATGACCTAACGGCAAAAGGCGCAGTACACATGGAGTAAAAGCAATTAGTAAGTGGTGCTTGAGATCCTGTGCTTACGATCACTCCATCATCCAGGTACTGTGTAGTATTATTTGTTAAGGACTGCTCATATATACCCACTCCCCTGTGGTTTGGATTTATACAATTGCCTGGGACACAATATTTTTGGCAACATTGTATACTCTATCTCATTGACTTTTAAGTGGTGGCAATATACTTTTTATGTTTTTTTCTTTTAATAATTGGAGACATCCGACTTTTATTGTTTATTGCTGTAATTTCTTAATATACCTTGTGTAGTGCTGCTATATATATTTCTATATTATTGGTAAAATAAATATGTAACTTTCCTTGCATCTTGTGTCGTTTATAGTATCTATATAGAGCCACACAGTTACACCTCTTTTACCTTTAGCCTTGAGCGCTCCTAAATATATAATTTTGTTTAATAATTACAAACTGACTGCTTTGCATAAGTAAATGCATGGTCATTGCCCACTAAGAGCAATATAAATGGAGGAAGGTGGGTATTAAGCAGGCTCTCATCTGTTTAGCATTGATCACACTAAAAAAAACATTCCATCTGCTCTGTTCAAACCCTACTCTTTTGAAAATGCCCTGACCTGTCTAGATCTTTATCTTTCAACATGATCTACAGAAGAGCTTTGGCTTCCTCAATATAAAAAAAACTTTTCACTGTGTTTTTTGAGTATTGCCAATGGCTTCTTGATAGCTCCTTCAGTACAGTATGGTCTCATGTTATTATGTACCAGTAACCAGCTACCTGCCAAGCCAATATAATAACAAGTGAAGCAATAGCAAATCACTTGTTAATATATTGGCTTGGCTGGTAGCTGGTACATAATAACATGAGACCATACTGGAGCTAGCAAGAAGCCATTGGCGATGCTCAAGAAACACTGTGAAAAATTGTTTATATTTATATTGAGGAAGCTCTTGTGTGGTCTGTGGCTTATGTTGAAATATATTGCTCTAGACAGGTCAGGGCATTTTCAAAAGAGCAGGGAGGGTTTGAACAGAGCAGATGGAATGCTTTTTTAGTGTGACTGGCAGCAAAGCTAGGTTTAATGCAGGTGATAGCTAAATGCAGGAAGTACTGAGGAGAGCACTGTGAGATTGCTATGTACTGTATGTTGTCACCTGATAGTCTACAGCTCTGGGAAAGGAGTTCAGTGACAATTGGATCTGGTTCATGCAATATGTAATTTAGGTTAAAAATATGTATAAAAAATACCCCACAATGCAATGTCTCCTTTTAACCAATTCCCTAACACCAGAAGAGAAATAACACCTTACATACAAGGAGTGCTATCTGGTAATATACATACCACACAATGGTTCTCAAACAAACCACATCCATCCTGTAACTACTGATATGTAAAACATCCCACTTCCTAATAATGAGTAGTCATTAAGCAATAAGCAAACCACACACCACTGATAATAAAAATGACAAAAACCCCACCTGTAATTATTCTGCTCACATATATGTAAATTTATTTTTTTACACCATTAATAGTAATACATCATGGACTTCGAACAGCCAGAGATTAATAAAAGTATTATGATTTACAGATAGTTAAGTGCTGCATTTGTCTTCTGACTTACCTGAAGACATCTGGGGCCACTGGCCAGCAGTACAAATCCAGTGGCCAGGGCTGACAGGACGACTCACCGTCACCACCTGCCACTAGCACCTATAATAAAGCCACAGCCATCACTTGGAGAAAGGCAGACTGGGACAGACTGCTGCAGCTCACCTTCCATTAGCAGTATGGCGATGGCACACAGGACACAGCTCCAGTTGCAGCCAGATAGCTAGGCTGGGATGGCGATCCTCCATTTAAATTCCCTGCTCTCCCGAGTCAGCGCTGTTTGTGTTCAGGGGTCAGGGATGTGCACGGGAAGTTTTACAAACAATCCGCTGAGTTTGTCATGCAGATCTCCGCCCGAGAGCATAACAACTGTACTCCTGATGTGCCCAAGCAAAGTATCGGGAGAACCTGTGACGGCGAGAGCACTGACGGCTACACTGAGGTTAAAAATGCTGTCCCTTGCTTACACTCAGCCTCCTTACAATTGTTATTAGTGGAAAATGACAGAAGCTTTGCCGCAAAGTGCTAGAACCACAGACTTATTGTACTGTAAACTGTCAGTCATATAACTTTTGTAGTTTTAGTGGCAGAGGGCGGTAAAAAATACTTAAAAGAATTTGGCTACTTATACACCGCACCGACCGCATATGTGAGGGTCCCCCCGCCCACTCGCAAAAAAAAAATTTAAAGGCAAAAAATTAAAAAACATAATACATATTTTTAATAGAAAAAAAATGCAGCTTCACTATTATGCATGGAGCCCCTTTAGGAGACTGGGCCCTCGGGCCAGGGCCGATTTGCCTGACTTGTCAGTCCGCCCCTGGCTTCCCATTGGAAAAAAGTTGTCCTAGACTTACCTGTGCTGCAATTATGGATACAATGGAGCATTTCTTAGTAGATTGTGTTTTTGCTAGGAGAGTATGAAATAAATTGGGTATTTTATTGGGGATCTCTGGTTAGGGTACCCAGTCATATTATAAGATCATGTATGACATCTGTATAAAATCATATACTCCTTGTAATCCCAATACTCTTAGACTAATTCATTCTTTTGTTATTTATCATTTGTGGTCAACTCGCTCCCTATTTTCAATTAGACATTTTGAAATTGAAAGTGACAAGGTGGCATTTCCCTGTTTCGAGGATCTGCAGGATGTATATAGGAGGAAGATAAAGTGTAGAAGTAAAGGTATTCAATGGAATAAATGTCTGGGAATATTTATACTTACATTTATTTTTATGTATTTTATAATATAGAGATATATTGGAGAGATAAGGGAGGGGGGAGAAAGAGTGGGGAGAGAATAAAGGTTATAGACAGAAGAGAGGTTGAAGACAGAGCAAATTGAGAAGGAAGAGAGAGGGACAGACAAAAAAGAGAGCTAGCAGAGAAAAGATAATTGAGACAGAGGTGAACAAGAAATGGTTTAGTCTAGAAGAGAGAGTTCAGAGATAGTAGAAAGAAAAATAGGAAGAACAAGTGAGGGGAGGAGGGGGAGAGAAAAGGAGGAAGAAGAAACAGAGTCAGGAGAGATAATGGAGATAGATGAGAGAAGAGAAATGAGGAGGGAGTGGGAAAAAGGTGAGTGAGAGAATGAAAAGAGAGGGGGGTGGAAAACAGGGAAGAATGCACGGAGAAGGGAGAGAGAAAGAAAAAAATGAGTAAAGAAAGAGAAGGGAGTGAGAGAGACAAGAGGGAAAGATTATATAAAGGAGGGGGCAATAGAGGAGGGACAGAAGAGCGAAAGAGAGACAAGAAGGGATTGAGAGAGAAAAGAGTAAATAAAAAAGGAGAGAGAGCGTGAGAGGAGGAAGAGAGCATAATAAATATTAATAGTAGGTTATTACCTCTGTTTACAAAGGGATTCTGGAGTCGCAGTAAAAAAGTTAATATTTCAGCTTTATTATCCTTAAAACAGGTATACAAAGTATCTGCCCTTCAGTGTGTAGTCAGCTTACGCGTTTCAGCAGTTAATAAATCACTCCAACACTGTGGTTATGACTTTATACAGAATAGAGTCTATATACTAAATAGGTATTAATTTGGTAATGAATGTATTAGATTGCATGTATACATATGGTTAACCAGGCAAGAAGGAGTTACTGCCCTTTAGCCAATTAAATGTTTTTACACCCTTTATAAAGCCCATTAGTTAGGAGGGATATTGTGAGCTATGATTACGGCTTAACTGTTGAAATGCGTAAGCTTGGCTACACACTGAAGGGCAGATACTTTGTATACCTGTTTTAAGGATAATAAAGCTGAAATATTAACTTTTTTACTGCGACTCCAGAATCCCTTTGTTTACATTAATTGAGCCGCTTTAAGGAGCCAGCAGAAAAGATCCCAGCAACTGTGATTATTTCCAGCTTGGATACTTGGATACTTACGAGGTGGATGAGTGAGGACCTTCGATTGAACAGGAAGAATCGGGGACTCCTTACCCCCCGCAAGTCGGCACTGAGAGGTGACGTCATACCTGTGGGCCGGGTGAGTTAGTTTTTGCGGCATTCGATGGAGTGGCTTGTTAGAGCGCGGAGGCTCCAAGTGAGATACACAGACCGGCAGCCGCCCAGGGAGAAAACCACCAATTTAGGCTTCTTACTGATCAGGTATTAGCATCAAGTGCATGAGCCATGGAGAGGGGGGTAAGTACAAGCATATCCACTGACACATTATTTCAAACGGAGGTATCCCGCATTGGTACACCAAGAAGGGGTTTGCTTTTCCCATGTTATGGGGAACTGTTTGTTTATTTATACTTAAGTGTATGGCTTCACTTTACCCTGAACGTGGAGCCTTTGTGCAGCGGAACACTGCTTTGGTACTGGGACAGTGCTTACATATTTTTAATATACAGAACGCACAACATGGAACTTCAGCTTATATCCAATATAGGACATACTATTTTGTTAAAGATGATTCAAGGCTAATTGAGCACCCGATCCTCATATTTATATTGACATTTTCTTTTGCATAGTTTCGATGTGACAGGCCGCCTATTGTTGCACGGCACTTCAATTAGGTGTTACTACATGTTGCTTAAGAGACAACTCTTGTTGGAGTAATAACGGGTCTGTTGTGGACATACATATTGGGGCGTTGCAGTTGTATCCAGAGTTACTGTAAGAAACATCACACATGTGAAATATCCTATAACGAACGTCTATGATAAGAGAACTCTATATATTTATTACAACCCTCCAGCTAATCATATTGGAAGTATCTCTTGATTATATTAATTCAGCAACATTGTAAACCTTATTCTGGACAGTATTTGCTAAACATTTTTCTTTGTGTTATGCAAACATCATCCTTTGGGTCTGTCTGACATACTAACAGCTGTGTAATTTATATGCCTGTTTATAGTTTTTAGGATTGATGGTTCAGGTTAAATTTTTACATTTGTTCATTTATTAGTGACTGATGTGCACACCATTATTTATTTGTATACTGAAATTTTTCCCTATTCTGATTAGTTATTATAGATCTAGCATTACAACCTATAAGGAGATCATAAGACTACTTTTCCAATGTTAGGTCAAATATGGGTATGGTTTTGCTAGTTCCTTTGTCATTACGTATATGGTTCCAATACGGATACCCAGGTAACACTGTGCACTTTATGAGCTTAGAATTATACCCCATAATTCAGGTATAAGGGCAAGGGGTTCTATACATTAACTACTCATAACAAAGCCTCGACTTATTAAACTTTATTTGAGGTATACTTAGTTGTACGAGAGTTTAGGAAAAATAATGGAAGTGGCAGCTACGAATGAAGGAGGAGAATTTTTCTCTCTAAAAACTTTTCAGGAAAGAGATAACAGCACCCATGATTTAGAGGAAGTTTTTTGTACAGACAGGTCTAAATTTACTCTAGCAAAACAGTTTGTAGAGATGGAATTTTTACTCCTGAATGAAAGCAAATTGAGATGGGATATAATGACCCTTAATAAATATCAAGAATTAAAAATTATACCCAGGGGTCTCAGGGTCAATAAATCTCCAACTTTCCAAACAGATGACCGTGAATTTGTTAATGAATGGAACATTATATTATCAGACTGTTCTCTTCGTCTTATGGTGCTTCTAGTGGACTATAAGACCAAAGCCCTTAATGTAATTAGTTTACAGATAGAGATGATACAAGTAGAACTGAATCAGAGGAGAGAAGCATTAGAATACCCCATATATGATGGTATTTTGCAAAAAACTCTAGCAGAATCTAAGTTACTGCTTATTACAACTAAGCACAATAAATAGCTTAGAGATCAATCCGACTATGATACTAACAGGGTAAATATTTGGAGCAAGAAATATAGACTTGAAGGTCGTAGAGCCTATAATAGGTCACGCGGCAGAGGAAGAGGCAGAGGCTTCTTTATTAATAACAATAAAAGTAACAGGGATGGTGGAAATAAGGTTCACAAAGACAGTGAGGTTGGGAATCAAAAGGAGAAAAACGTTCAGTTTTCAGAGAGCGAAGCTGAATCTTATGACGACAGCTCAGTGTCAGGTGGGGAGGATAATGATCCATTAAACCTCTTAGCACCAGCAGTTTCTGAGCAATTGGTAGTAAGACCAAAATCATCTAATACGGTTATGCCCTCCATTTTGAAAAAACAACATCAAGGGGGATCAAAGTATACCCCAGATGATGCATCCTTTGCAGGACAATCTAATACTGAAAGAGTCGCAAAGGCCGATTTGAGTGACAGACAAGACCTAGAGCAGGTTTTTTCCCTTCCCCCCAAGAAACCAGAGGGAGGGGGAGAGGAAGAGGGGGCCAGACAGGCCAGCAAAGACAAAACCGTCAATCAACCAGACGGGGCAGATACAGGAGCAAATATCAGTGAATGGTGATATTAATGTCATTAATCTATCTGATTACATCTTGTCTGATATGGAAATTAAAGTACTTAGCTTGGGACTGGGTTTTGTTCCGTCACAAAAGTTTAACTTGTTTAATACTTTAATTGATGTCAATAAATTGATTAGAGGGCTGACAGTACGAAAATTCTTTAGCGATAAAGATACTGATGACAGGAATGCGACCACTACATATCATAAAAAAATAGACCAAAAAACACTAATGAATTTTCCTTCACTGAAGGGTGTGATATCTTAAATTTAGAAGTATTACTACATGAAGGAATGACGGATGACCTTGCACCAATGTACCAAACCCCAAAATTTAAGGAAACCTCAAGGTTTTATCCTATACATTATAGAGGAGACATATTGGAAACTTTCCAGGAAAGGGTTGAAAGGGACTTGACACTGCTACACCGAGCAACACCTACCAATCAGCATAATTTAAATTTCAAAGAGAGAGAAGCTCTGAAAAAACTCCAAACCAATGAAAGTTTGGTCATCAGAAATGCTGATAAAGGTGGCTCGGTAGTGGTAATGTCAAGAACTCAATTTGTGGCAGAGGCTGAGAGACAGTTACATGACAACAGATACTATCAGGTCTTGGGAGGAGATCCCACCGATAGGTACAAAAGAGAATTGGCACAGATCCTTGATGATGGTAGGGAACTGGGAATTTTGGATGGGTCTACCTGTGACTTTCTCCTGGTAGACAATCCGGTGACTCCTATATTCAATCATCTACCAAAGGTAGATAAATCCCTGGAGGGAGTCACAGGTAGACCCATCGTGAGTGGCATAGGATCACTCCTAGAGAGGCTGGTTGGATGGTGTATTACAGCCCATAGTGGGGAGCTTGATTAGTTTCCTACAGGATACTACACATGTTTTGAAATTAATGGAGAATATGAATTGGGATGAAACGGACATGTGGCTCACTATTGACGTTAGGGCACTTTACACCTCTATACCGCATGACAGAGGTCTGGGGGCCATTATATTTTTTTTTAAAAGGAAGTGTGCAAAGTGGGTGTGGGGAGCGCTCAAAAAGAGCTGTGAGTTTAGGCTGTGATTCTATTATAAACTTAAAAAATATTTCAAAATTATATTATCTCAACGGCCGCTTGGAGAACTCGGCCTACTCACACAAGCACTCTTCCCAGAACCCACGGCATTACAAAGACAAACACGGAGGTAAGGAATATCAGAGGTCCGGTTAGGGGGAGAAAAAACTGTAAACTCTTTTTTTACCAGCAAAATACTAATTTGGATTTTAACAGTTTCATAATCAGTTGTGGCCACAACTTAAGGAAATCACAAAGGATTACAATATCCGAACTCTCAGTACAATTTTTTAAGACATTTATTACAAGGATGTACCCCTATATGCTCTAAACAAATATACATGCTTACATGGTATAATAATATATGTTAGTAGAATTGTCTTTTTAAATATCCTAGTAAAACATTTTTTATATACAAAAAACGATTTTGTTTATCTTATCATTTATAAAGTACAGTTGAAAGTACATGTTGGAATCACATTTGTCATCATTGCAAAATAATAATTACCTCGGAGTTTAAAGAAATAGAAGATTATTGCCAGTCAGCTATTATTATTATTATTTTTCCCACAATAAGAACTTAAGGAATAGGAGTATCTAAGTAACACTAGACACGGATTGACACAATTAGTAACACACATTTTACTTTATAAACACCTTGATACAAATTTCTTTTGATACAAATTTCTTTTAATACATTGAAACATTTCATATAGGAAACGACACAACAGTTCCACCAGACAACCACAAAGTGCTAATTAGAAGAATCAATACACCTTCACCACCTTATTAAGTATACTAGAAACACAAATTTGTGAGATAATATAATTTTGAAATATTTTCTAAGTTTATAATAGAATTACAGCCTAAACTCACAGCTCTGTTTGAGCGCTCCCCACACCCACTTTGCACACTTCTATACATCTGATATTGGGAGCATATCAGACTTGGGGAAGCCAGTTGAGTCTGATCTACACATCACTCCGCACCCTCCTTTTCTTGCTTTCTTGAAAAGGAACACATTTTATTCTGAGGATATAGTAGACTTTGTGCTTAGGATAGTACGATTTCTTTTGACACATAACTATTTCACCTTTGAGGGGGTTTTTTATCTCCAGAGATGCGGGACAGCGATGGGCGCAAAATTTGAGCCCTCTTTCACCAAACTCTACATGGGGTGCTGGGAGCTGTCTCTCATCTATGGAGACGAGAACCCCTTCAGGGGAAATATACAATTTTACAGACGATATATAGATGATCTGCTCCTGGTGTGGAGGGACACAGTGGAAAGTGCAGAGACCTTTGTAAAATGGTTAAACAATAATGACCTTGGTTTGGAGTTCACTTTTGAACTCAACAAGAATGAGATTAATTTTTTGTATCTCACTTTGAGAGGGATTCCCAGAGTCGGGATTGAAACCGAGGTCTATAGAAAGCCAATAACTGGCAATACACTACTCCACGCCAGGAGCAGTCATCCCAAACAGGTGTTCAGATCAGTCACAAAGGGTCAATTCACCAGACTCAAGCGAAATTGTAGTAATACTAAACAGTTTGAGAGACATGCTGACCAATTGTCAGATCGTCTGAAGGGGAGAGGATATAAGCCCCATGATATAAACAGAGAGGAAGTCGCTACTTCAAATAGAAAGAAATTGCTTGATAAAGTAAAACCAAAGCCAGAGAAAAGTGAAAATACATATTTTGTGACGGACTACAGTGTCCAATATCACAAAATATGTCAGATAATAAAAAAACACTTTAAACTACTAGGAGCGGACAATGCGTTAGCAGACATGGTAGAGAGAGGATGTAAATGCTCCTTTAGGAAGGGAGTTTCTATGGGCAATCTTTTGGCCCCTACTCAACTAAAAAGTACACGGAAGGAGGAGCCTAGCTCTTGGCTCAGATTCAAGGAAGTATACAGGTGTAGTAACATCACATGCAAGGCGTGTGAGCACCTGTCAATAGGTGAGGGTTTCAAATATAGTGTCAATAATATAAATTATAGCCACAAAAAATGCATGAACTGCAGGAGTAGTTTTTCTATATACCTAGCAGGCTGTGTGGCTTGCAACCTACAATATTTAGGCATGACAACAAGGGAGACACGGGTGTGCATCAGAGAACACCTCTTAGATATCAAGGCAGGTACACTGACCATCCCTCTCATCCAGCATTTCAAATTAGTCCACAATAAGGAAAGTACACACTTCAAATGGACTATAATAGAAATGGTGGATGCTGGGCAAAGAGGGGGGGACAGAGTGGCAGCACTTGCGAAAAAAGAGGTGTTTTGGATATTCAAATTGGGTACTAGGTATCCCACTGGATTAAATTCAGCCTATGACCTTATTAACCACTGGTATTAGGGTGAATTTTGTAGTGTATACTGTATTACACTTATGGATTTGGATTTATATTTTGTATGCACCAATATTCTATTAAGAGTTGAGACATAGAATATTTTTTGAGTATAGAATTGATCTCTCAAATTTAGGGATTCATCCCTAATGCATACATACAATGATATAAAGTACCATGCACACATATCCCTTAGATCCAAGCTTGTTTATTAGAAAAGGGTTATAAATTACAAAACTTAAAATTATAAATTATAAATTATATATTAACAATATGAACAAAGTTAAACTTGGAAACCTAGTAACTAATAAACTGCTATGATATTAGGGATTTGTACAGATTGACAGGAAATGGAACTGCTAAGTATAATGCAAAGATAGCAGTATTATTGTTCCCTATATATCTTTAGGATTTTTTGTGTCTTAGGTATAATTATTTATTGATTTATTTATTCGCTCCAAAACTGTGGTTATGACTTTATACAGAATAGAGTCTATATACTAAACAGGTATTGATTTGGTAATGAATGTATTAGATTGCATGTATACATATGGTTAACCAGGGAAGAAGGAGTTAAACTGGTTACTGCCCTTTAACCAATTAAATGTTTTTACACCCTTTATAAAGCCCATTAGTTAGGAGGGATATTGTGAGCTATGATTACGGCTTAACTGCCGAAATGCGTAAGCTTGACTACACACTGAAGGGCAGATACTTTGTATACCTGTTTTAAGGATAATAAAGCTGAAATATTAACTTTTTTACTGCGACTCCAGAATCCCTTTGTTTACATGAATTGAGCCGATTTAAGGAGCCAGCAGCAAAGATCCCAGCAACTGTGATTATTTCCAGCTTGGATACTTGGATACTTACAAGGTGGATGAGTGAGGACCTTCGATTGAACAGGAAGAATCGGGGACTCCTTACTCCCTGCAAGTCGGCACTGAGCGGTGACATCATACCTGTGGGCCAGGTGAGTTAGTGTTTGCGGCATTCGACGGAGTGGCTTGTTAGAGCGAGGAGGCTCCAAGCGAGATACACAGACCG
The DNA here is from genome assembly GCF_027579735.1 of Bombina bombina. NCBI lineage: Eukaryota > Metazoa > Chordata > Amphibia > Anura > Bombinatoridae > Bombina > Bombina bombina. The sequence goes on from NC_069503.1 coordinate 153,383,181, forward strand.
GCAGCCACCCAGGGAGAAAACCACCCATTTAGGCTTCTTACTGATCAGGTATTTGCATCGAGTGCATGAGCCGTGAAGAGGGGGGTAAGTACAAGCATATCCACTGACACATTATTTCAAACGAAGGTATCCCGCATTGGTACACCACAAAGGGGTTTGCTTTTCCCATGTTATGGGGAACTGTTTGTTGATTACCTCTGTTTGCCGAGGGGTTTAAATGCTCAAAGTGCAGTCCCCCTGTCTATTTGTCATGTTCATTGTTGCATGTTTTTCCTTTTGACTTGTGATTATTTTGAGGTTGACTGCACCGCACAGTGGCAGGCAGGAGGAGACTGCACACCAGAGAACTTTTCGTTGTGTAAGAGGCTGTGAGGGTTAGAATATCCAGCTGTGCCATGAGAAAGTTGGTGTTAGGTCTACTATACTACCAAAAATTAATGTCCCAGGGGTAAAAAAGAAAATAAACAAAGCAATTTTTTTTCTCAGCCCCTCTGCGATGCCTCATCATAAGTGAGGTCTTAGGTGGTTGCCTATTTAGCCTAACACTAGGGTCACCTATGTATGTATGTATATACCCATATATACATATATATATATATATATATATATATATATATATAAATACATATATTTTTCTTTAAATACATTGTAATATAGAGCTTACCATCCTACAAGACTTTTCATACCAAAAAAGTTTATGGACACCAAATTCAAACATAAACATTTATACAGAAAACATAATTTATTTTGTAACTTATGGTACTGGGCAGGGCGTGGTTACTGATATTTTCAGAAAGGAGTGTAAAAAAACGTGGTGAATACATTTGAAGGATCCCTCTTGGTATAACTTGGTGTAAGTAACTATAAAATTATTACCTTGTTTTTATCTTTCTGTTGTTACAATATAAATATACTCCCTAAATGGTTATTGAGATTAAAGTTGGGCTTACTGTTGCCTACTTAGAATTAAAATACAAGCTAGTTTTTTTTTTGCTTGGTGACAACTTTGGTTCATTTACTCACTGGCCGCCCTAGGATGTCCTCTACCATACATGTACAGTGGGGCAAAAAAGTATTTAGTCAGCCACCAATTGTGCAAGTTCTCCCACTTAAGAAGATGAGAGAGGCCTGTAATTTTCATCATAGGTATACCTCAACTATAAGAGACAAAATGTGGAAACAAATCCAGACAATCACATTATCTGATTTGGAAAGAATTTATTTGCACATTATGGTGGAAAATAAGAATTTGGTCAATATCAAAAGTTCATCTCAATACTTTGTTATATTTCCTTTGTTGGCAATGACAGAGGTCAAATGTTTTCTGTAAGTCTTCACAAGGTTGTCACACACTGTTGCTGGTATGTTAGCCCATTCCTGCATGCAGATCTCCTCTAGAGCAGTGATGTTTTGGGGCTGTCGCTGGGCAACACGAACTTTCAACTCCCTCCAAAGGTTTTCTATGTGGTTGAGATCTGAAGACTGGCTAGGCCACTCCAGGACCTTGAAATGCTTCTTACAAAGCCACTCCTTCATTGCCCGGGTGGTGTGTTTGGGATCATTGTCATGCTGAAAGACCCAGCCACGTTTCATCTTCAATGCCCTTGCTGATGGAAGGAGGTTTGCACTCAAAATCTCATGATACATGGCCCCATTCATTCTTTCTTGTACACAGATCAGTCATCCTGTTCCCTTTGCAGAGAAACTGCTCCAAATCATGATGTTGCCACCCCCATGCTTCACAGTAGGTATGGTGTTCTTTGGTTGCAACTCAGCATTCTCTCTCCTCCAAAAATAACGAGTTGTGTTTCTACCAAACAGTTCTACTTTGGTTTCATCTGACCATATGACATTCTCCCAATCCGCTTCTGGATCATCCAAATGCTCTCTAGCATACTTCAGACGGGCCCGGACATGTACTGGCTTAAGCAGGGGGACACATCTGGCACTGCAGGATCTGAGTCCCTGGCGGTGTAGTGTGTTACTGATGGTAGTCTTTGTTACGTTGGTCCCAGCTCTCTGCAGGTTATTCACTAGGTCCCCCCATGTGGTTCTGGGATGTTTGCTCATTGTTCTTGTGATCATTTTGAACCCACAGGGTGAGATCTTGCGTGGAGCCCCAGATTGAGGGAGATTATCAGTGGTCTTGTATGTCTTCCATTTTCTAATTATTGCTCCCACAGTTGATTTCTTCACACCACGCTGCTTGCCTATTGCAGATTCAGTCTTCCCAGCCTGGTGCAGGTCTACAATTTTGTTTCTGGTGTCCTTAGACAGCTTTTTGGTCTTCACCATAGTGGAGTTTGGAGTGTGACTGTTTGAGATTGTGGACAGGTGTCTTTTATACTGATAACAAGTTCAAACAGGTGCCATTAATACAGGTAATGAGTGGAGGACAGATGAGCCTCTTAAAGAAGAAGATACAGGTCTGTGAGAGCCAGAAATCTTGCTTGTTTGTAGGTGACCAAATACTTATTTTCCACCATAATATGCAAATAAATTCTTTCCAAATCAGACAATGTGATTGTCTGGATATGTTTCCACATTTTGTCTCTCATAGTTGAGGTATACCTATGATAAAAATTACAGGCCTCTCTCATCTTCTTAAGTGGGAGAACTTGCACAATTGGTGGCTGACTAAATACTTTTTTGCCCCACTGTAAAATAAAAAATATAATAATATTACTCCATGTAATACAAAGGGGCAGAATTATCAAGCTCTGAATGGAGCATGATGCCCCTTGTTTCCGTGCAAGTCTTAAGACTGCTGCTACACAACTGGCCTGCTGCCTCTGAGGCTGCGTTCTGCAATCCGCCCGATCCTATACGATCGGGTTGATTGACACCCCCTGCTAGTGGCCGATTGCCTGCGAATCTGCAGCTGGCGGCATTACACAAGCAGTTCTAGTGAACTGCTTGTGCAATGTTTAATGCAGACAGCGTATGCTGTCGGCATTTAGTGATGTCTGTCAGGCATGATAAGCTACAGCGTATCATGTCGGACAGACATTGATAAATTGGCCCCTTGGAATGGACATACAAGCAATGATGTGTCCCCATATCCTATATTATGAAAGGCCAGGTATGTTTGTCCGATGCAGTCATGCGCAGTAGAGACTGCAGCGTGAGACAAACATACCTGGCCATAAGGAAGGATCAGTCAAGGCCATGAGGCTCAGACAGCAGAGAGGGCGGACAGGAGCGGGCATGACGGGGGCATGACCAGGCAGAAGCGGGCGTGACAGGGCGTGTCTGGGTGGGAGCTGGCGTGGCACGGCCCAGGCTGCTTCACTGCAGAAAATGACCCGTGTACACAGGCTTTAGGACTAGTACATAATATTTAAAAAATTTAATTTTTAACCATTTATCAAAGATTTTTTATTTTACTTCCTCCAGTAATAATATTAGTAATATCCATAAAACACTAGCGTCACAAAATGCCCAAGCTAAAAAACACTGATATAGATATATGAAGGTATATAAGAAATAGGATAATTATTTTTTTTATTTATGTTGCCAATTAAAAAAGAACAGAAAATGGAAAGAATTTTGCTTTGAATGTTGTTAACAAATTGTCAGCTTCATCACATCCACTTTGTCTTGTTTGAGTGATAATATTAACATTTAATATACTTGTATAATGAATGTGGCTTTGCCTCAGATCATCAGTAGATCATCAGTAGATGATCAGTAGATGATCTGATAATAGGAGTCAAAACAGCTGAGCAGACTGCAAATTTTCCAATAATTAGAACATTGTGATCTCCTGGGTCTCATAACATAAGGTTAAAAAGCATTACAAAAGCAAATGAATAGAATTACCACGTTATGAAGTCGACTTGATAAAGTGATGTCTTGTAAAATTTACAGAAGCTTCAAACTTTGCCATTTTACTGGAAACCATAAAGTTACCATCGTAATTTATATCTAGAGTGTCTCTTTAATTCCATTGTGAAAAGATCTGTTGGTTTTCTGATCTTGAGATACCAACTGCATCAGCAATATCTGCGTTTTATTCTTAATTGACAGATCTGGTTTTGGCAAATTACCCTAGAACGCCATGTACAGTTTTCATTCATAATTCCCATGACGACTTTCACAGATCACCTCAATGTCAATGCACTCATTATCTGCTCAAATGTTTAAAACAACACAGAATCTTCTAATTTTATATGGATATTAATTTTACTTCTGTTCTGTCCGTGCCTAAAAACCTATTTTGCTGACATTGATAACATTGCTTAAAAGTAATTAGAGGTGAATGTAGCACACGTTATCATTATTACTGTATTTCTCCTTTGGGAAGTAGTTTTTAATTATTACGGCTGAAGTGTATTCATGGTGTAGTGCTCGTGTGAAGTATATTGGGACTGTAGCGCACTAAAATACTTGTTTAAGCAATTTTCTTATATAAATGTAATTTAAAAATGATTGCTCTTATATTATTATTTGTTTTTTAAATCTTCAACCTCTGATTTGACAAGGCTTTAATTCCCTGTTCTACCTTGCCTCATATGCTTTGATCACATAGGGCAATGACCTTTTACTATTGTATTTCAAGCAAACAGCTGTTTTCTGTATTATTATTATTATTATCGGTTATATGTAGAGCGCCAACAGATTCCACAGCGCTATTATATTATACAGCGCTGTATGAAATGTAACAATATAAAAAACACTACCAGTAGTAAAAAGCTTCAACTACTACTTTGTTAACATACTTTTACCTTATTTCTTTAAATAAAAAAATTCACTAAGGACAAGATTACAAGTCGCTCTGCAAATCATTTGCAAAAACTCAGCTCGCGTTCGGACTTTTTCACATTTGAGGTTGCACAGCTATTGCGCACGCGTTAAGCTGCGTATTACAAACTGCAATATTTCTTCGTGTTCACATAGAAGTCAATGGAGAAGAAAAAAACCCCCCAGTAAAACCCTAATCTGTTGCGCAAAGCCCATGACGTATTCTCCACGAAAAGTGAACATGAAAAAATGCAAATATTTAATCTTGGGAAAATGTTTTTGCAACGGAACATGTTCTATTTAATTCTAAATAAATATTTCTCTATATATGTGATAATATTTGGACAAATATTATCTATTTAAACCGAGATATGTATATGAATATATACGTATATATATATATATATATATATATATATATATATATATATATATATATACAGGGAGTGCAGAATTATTAGGCAAGTTGTATTTTTGAGGATTAATTTTATTATTGAACAACAACCATGTTCTCAATGAACCCAAAAAACTCATTAATATCAAAGCTGAATATTTTTGGAAGTAGTTTTTAGTTTGTTTTTAGTTTTAGCTATTTTAGGGGGATATCTGTGTGTGCAGGGGACTATTACTGTGCATAATTATTAGGCAACTTAACAAAAAACAAATATATACCCATTTCAATTATTTATTTTTACCAGTGAAACCAATATAACATCTCAACATTCACAAATATACATTTCTGACATTCAAAAACAAAACAAAAACAAATCAGTGACCAATATAGCCACCTTTCTTTGCAAGGATACTCAAAAGCCTGCCATCCATGGATTCTGTCAGTGTTTTGATCTGTTCACCATCAACATTGCGTGCAGCAGCAACCACAACCTCCCAGACACTGTTCAGAGAGGTGTACTGTTTTCCCTCCTTGTAAATCTCACATTTGATGATGGACCACAGGTTCTCAATGGGGTTCAGATCAGGTGAACAAGGAGGCCATGTCATTAGATTTTCTTCTTTTATACCCTTTCTTGCCAGCCACGCTGTGGAGTACTTGGACGCGTGTGATGGAGCATTGTCCTGCATGAAAATCATGTTTTTCTTGAAGGCTGCAGACTTCTTCCTGTACCACTGCTTGAAGAAGGTGTCTTCCAGAAACTGGCAGTAGGACTGGGAGTTGAGCTTGACTCCATCCTCAACCCGAAAAGGCCCCACAAGCTCATCTTTGATGATACCAGCCCAAACCAGTACTCCACCTCCACCTTGCTGGCGTCTGAGTCGGACTGGAGCTCTCTGCCCTTTACCAATCCAGCCACGGGCCCATCCATCTGGCCCATCAAGACTCACTCTCATTTCATCAGTCCATAAAACCTTAGAAAAATCAGTCTTGAGATATTTCTTGGCCCAGTCTTGACGTTTCAGCTTGTGTGTCTTGTTCAGTGGTGGTCGTCTTTCAGCCTTTCTTACCTTGGCCATGTCTCTGAGTATTGTACACCTTGTGCTTTTGGGCACTCCAGTGATGTTGCAGCTCTGAAATATGGCCAAACTGGTGGCAAGTGGCATCTTGGCAGCTGCACGCTTTACTTTTCTCAGTTCATGGGCAGTTATTTTGCGCCTTGGTTTTTCCACACGCTTCTTGCGACCCTGTTGACTATTTTGAATGAAACGCTTGATTGTTCGATGATCACGCTTCAGAAGCTTTGCAATTTTAAGAGTGCTGCATCCCTCTGCAAGATATCTCACTATTTTTGACTTTTCTGAGCCTGTCAAGTCCTTCTTTTGACCCATTTTGCCAAAGGAAAGGAAGTTGCCTAATAATTATGCACACCTGATATAGGGTGTTGATGTCATTAGACCAAACCCCTTCTCATTACAGAGATGCACATCACCTAATATGCTTAATTGGTAGTAGGCTTTCGAGCCTATACAGCTTGGAGTAAGACAACATGCATAAAGAGGATGATGTGGTCAAAATACTAATTTGCCTAATAATTCTGCACTCCCTGTATATATATATATATATATATATATATATACACTATGGGGCCTAGTTATCAAGCCGTCAACCTCAAATACGCTGGAATTCCGCAGCGTATTTGTGGCGAGGCTGATTCGCCTTAGTTATCAAAGGCTAGAGACCGGCAAAAGTAGAATTTTGTGACGTAAGCTTCGATCCGCCGGACTCAGTCCGACACAGATCGATTCTTACGTCACTCCAGATGTTCCGCACACAAGTGCGGCACAATCTGACTACTTTTGCTAGTTATCAAAAAACTACCAGGTACGCTCGGCACTTTTCCGGCCCAGCGTACCTGGTTTTCAAACCGCCACCCTGGAGGCGGCGGATCCCATAGGAATCAATGGAAGTCTGACCATAGCGAAATATCCCATTGATTCCTATGGGAAATGTCTACACCTAACACCCTAACATGTACTCCGAGTCTAAACACCACTAATCTGTCCCCCCTACACCGCCGCAACTAAATAAAGTTATTACCCCCTAAACCTCCGCTCCCGGAGCCCACCGCAAGCTACTCTATACATATTAACCCCTAAACCGCCGCTCCCTGACCCCGCTGCAACTATAATAAATGTATTAACCCCTAAACCGCCGCTCCCGGAGCCCACCGCCACCTACATTATACCTAGTAACCCCTATCCTGCCCCCCCTATACCGCCGCCCACTATAATAAAGTTATTAACCCCTATCCTGCCGATCCCACACCTCGCCGCAACTAAATAAATAGTTTAACCCCTAAACTGCCGCTCCCGGACCCTGCCGCAACCTATATTAAATTTATTAACCCCTAATCGCCCCCCCCCCCCTACACCGTCACCACCTATAATACATTTATTAACTCCTATACTGCCCCCCACTACACCACCGCCACTGTAATAAATTTATTAACCCCTAAACCTAAGTCTAACACTAGCCCTAACACCCCCCTAACTTAAATATTAATTAAATAAATCTAAATAATATTTCTATTAATAACTAAATTAATCCTATTCAAAACTAAATACTTACCTTTAAAATAAACCCTAATATTGCTACAATATAAATAATAATTATATTGTAGCTATCTTAGGATTTATTTTTATTTTACAGGCAAATTTAAATTTATTTTAACTAGGTACAATAGCTATTAAATAGTTATTAACTATTTAATAGCTTACCTAGCTAAAATAAAGAGACATTTACCTGTAAAATAAAAACTAACCTAAGTTACAATTACACCTAACACTACACTATCATTAAATAAATTATTCCTATTTAAAACTAAATACTTACCTGTAAAATAAACCCTAAGATAGCTACAATGTCATTAATAATTACATTGTAGCTATTTTAGGATTTATATTTATTTTACAGGTAACTTTGTATTTATTTTAGCTAGTTAGAATAGTTATTAAATAGTTATTAACTATTTAATAACTACCTAGCTAAAAGAAATACAAAATTACCTGTAAAATAAATCCTAACCTAAGTTACAATTAAACCTAACACTACACTATCATTAAATTAATTAAATTAATTAACTACAAATAACTACAATTAAATACAATTACATAAACTAACTAAAGTACAAAAAATAAAAAAAGCTAAGTTACAAAAAATAAAAAAAATAAGTTACAAACATTTTAAAAATATTACAACAATTTTAAGCTACTTACACCTAATCTAAGCCCTTAATAAAATAACAAACCCCCCAAAATAAAAAAATGCCCTACCCTATTCTAAATTAAAAAAGTTAAAATCTCTTTTACCTTACCAGCTCTTAAAAGGGCTTTTTGTGGGGCATGCCCCAAAGAATTCAGCTCTTTTGCCTGTAAAAGAAAAATACAACCCCCCCCAACATTGAATCAGTCAATCAGATTTTTCCTACCTTAATTCCGATTGGCTGATAGAATCCTATCAGCCAATTGGATTTGAAGGGACGCCATCTTGGATGATGTCCCTTAAAGGAGCCTTCATTCGTCGGTAGTCCGTCGGTAAAGAAGGATGTTCCGAGTCGGCGGGATGAAGATTGAAGATTGAAGACCCCGCTTGGAAGATAACATCGCCCGGATAGAAGACTTCTTCAGCGCCTCTAGGAAGATGACATCGCCCGGATGGAAGACTTCTTCAGCGCCGACTGGAGGATCACTTCATCGGATGGAAGATTTCTTCAGCGCCCCTTGGAGGATAACTTCTGCTGCTCCGGGTCTCCTCTTCGGTTCCATCGCTGCTCGGCTGAGTGAAGACGACTCAAGGTAGGATGATCTTCAGGGGATTAGTGTAAGGTTATTTTAAGGGGGGTTTGGGTTAGATTAGGGGTATGTGGGTGGTGGGTTTTAATGTTGGGGGGGTTGTATTTTTCTTTTACAGGCAAAAGAGCTGAATTCTTTGGGGCATGCCCCACAAAAAGCCCTTTTAAGGGCTGGTAAGGTAAAAGAGCTTTGAACTTTTTTAATTTAGAATAGGGTAGGGCATTTTTTTATTTTGGGGGGTTTGTTATTTTATTAGGGGGCTTAGATTAGGTGTAAGTAGCTTAAAATTGTTGTAATATTTTTAAAATGTTTGTAACTTATTTTTTTTATTTTTTGTAACTTAGATTTTTTTATTTTTTTGTACTTTAGTTAGTTTATGTAATTGTATTTAATTGTAGTTATTTGTAGTTAATTTATTTAATTAATTTAATGATAGTGTAGTGTTAGGTTTAATTGTAACTTATTTTAGGATTTATTTTACAGGTAATTTTGTATTTCTTTTAGCTAGGTAGTTATTAAATAGTTAATAACTATTTAATAACTATTCTAACTAGCTAAAATAAATACAAAGTTACCTGTAAAATAAATATAAATCCTAAAATAGCTACAATGTAATTACTAATTACATTGTAGCTATCTTAGGGTTTATTTTACAGGTAAGTATTTAGTTTTAAATAGTAATAATTTATTTAATGATAGTGTAGTGTTAGGTGTAATTGTAACTTAGGTTAGTTTTTATTTTACAGGTAAATGTCTCTTTATTTTAGCTAGGTAAGCTATTAAATAGTTAATAACTATTTAATAGCTATTGTACCTAGTTAAAATAAATTGAAATTTGCCTGTAAAATAAAAATAAATCCTAACATAGCTACAATATAATTATTATTTATATTGTAGCTATATTAGGGTTTATTTTAAAGGTAAGTATTTAGTTTTAAATAGGATTCATTTAGTTCATAATAGAAATATTATTTAGATTTATTTAATTAATATTTAAGTTAGGGGGTGTTAGGGTTAGTGTTAGACTTAGGTTTAGGGGTTAATAATTTTATTACAGTGACGGCGGTGTAGTGGGGGGCAGGATAGGGGTTAATAAATGTATTATAGGTGTAGGGGGGCAGGATAGGGGTTAATAAATTTAATATAGGTTGCGGCGGGGTCAGGGAGCGGCGGTTTAGGGGTTAAACTATTTATTTAGTTGCGGCGAGGTGCGGGATCAGCAGGATAGGGGTTAATAACTTTATTATAGAGGGCGACGGTATAGGGGGCAGGATAGGGGTTACTAGGTATAATGTAGGTGGCAGCGGTGTCCGGGAGCGGTGGTTTAGGGGTTAATACATTTATAAGAGTTGCGGCGGGTCTAGGAGTGGCGGTTTAGGGGTTAATACATTTATAAGAGTTGCGGCGGGGTCTAGGAGTGGCGGTTTAGGGGTCAGTAACTTTATTTAGTTGCGGGAGGCTCCGGGGGCGCCGGTATAGGGGGTAGAACAGTGTAGTTAGTGTGGGTGCTTAGTGACAGGCTAGCAAGAAAGCTGTAAAAAAGCCGAAGAGCAGCGAGATCGGATGAGTGATAACTCTCACAGTCCGCTGCTCATCACCCCGTACTTGGTGCGCGGCTTTTTGACAGCTTTTTTGATAACTTAGGCGAATTTTTGCAGGTCCGCGGCGGCGATGTGAGGCGAGCTTAGGCGGGCGTATTGGGCCGGCGAAGGCAGGAAAAGTAGACGCGTTGATAACTACCCCCCTATATATCTACATATCTAAAGATCTATATGCGAATATCTCTGAAAAACCATCTGAAATATTTTTAAATGTGCATAAGATTGGAAAATAAATAAATATAAATATTTTCATTGTCTCCATAGTTAAACATATGTTTATACATATAAATCTATGTAAGTGTATGTATGTGAATGTAAAATCCCTGCTTCTGCTTTTTTCCCCAAGATCTCCTATCTTTTAGCCCTCATAACTTTTGTGTGCAATATTTTGTAATTTTTTTTTATGTGACAGTGTTAATATGAGTGTAACTGTACTTTGTAATGTCTTTTTGAAGTGTTTCATGAAACTTTGAGTGCTGAAAAGATTGTTGCGTAAAAGGTGAATTTATGCATGCAATCACCTTTTTTGGAACATTGGAAAAATGGAAATTGATTGCGAAAACACCTTGAGCGGGAAAAAGTCATAACACGCTACTTGTAATCTTGCCCTAAGTGCCTAATGATCAAAAGCTCCCTAGCATGGAGAAAAATCTAACAAAGGGCCAGATTACAAGTGGAGCGCTAAATATTGCTTTCTGAGTAATACCAGCGCATGCTAATGTCCGCTGGAATTACAAGTTGACAGCTATGCGAATGTGAGCTCACGTTCGCATTGCTAGAAAGCATTGTGCTCACGAGAGTGTGCTTCCATAAGTTCCAATGGGAACCTCATTCTCTTGCCGTCAGAGATGGCACAGAACCTAAGCGCAGCGAAGCGGGTAAAAAGCGCAGTGATGGCAGCAAATATAAATTTATATGTATATAATTATATACATATATATGTATGTGTACATACACATATTAACACACACACATACAGAAATATATATATATATGTGTATAAGCATATACATATATATTTACTGGAAAAACAAAGTTCCCTTAGACCGCAATGTAAAGGCACTTTTCAGTTCCGTTTTTTTTCTAACTCCCCACTCCTGACAACTTTACCCCCAAAATACTGCCTTGTGCAGTCATTTTATTACAACCTAAAAATGCTACAATTTTTATTTTTTAATAAAATATACTGCAATGTATTTTGCGGGCATTTGGGGCACATTTATAAAATATTGATTTCTGAGTAATACCAGCGCACTCTAATGTGCACTGGTATTACAAGTTGACAGCAATGCAAATGCGAGCTCGCGTTGGCATTGCTATTAATGGGAGCCTCATTCTCTTGCCGTCAGAGATGGCACAGAACCTAAGCGCAGCGAAGGCGGTAAAAAGCGCAGCTATGGCAGCAAATATAAATATATATGTATATGATTATATACATACGTATATATGTATGTGTATGTATGTGTATATACACATATTACCACACACATATATATATGTGTGTGTGTGTGTGTATAAGCATACACACAGTTCCCTTAGAAAAAAAACAGAACTGAAAAGTGCCTTTACATTGCGGTCTAACACCCCACTCCTGCCAACTTTACCCCCAAAATAAAAATGCTTCAATTTTTATTTTTTAATAAAATACACTACAATGTATTTTGCAGGCATTTGAGGCACATTTATAAAATTAACCAGAAATCTGATCTCTGGTTAATTTTATTAGTGCTAATTGCTGCTGTGACCTTGCGGTAGCAATAACCAGCCACTTGTAATGGCTGGTTATTTAACGCTTGTCCGCAAACAGGCAAATTTTATTTTTTTCAGCTATCACTTTATAAAATATAGGACTCGGGATTGGCCAAGAATCAGAGTCAAAGGGGCCGATTTATCAAGGGCCGAACTACCCCTGATGCCCCTGTTTTCGCGTGAGCCTTCAGGCTTGCCAGAAGCAGCAGCTATGAAGACCGCTGCTCCTTAACTGGTCCACCGCCTCTGAGCGGGTTGATTGACATCCCCTGCTAGCGGCCGATTGGCTGCGAATCTTCAGGGGGTGGCATTGCACAAGCAGTTCACCAGAACTGCTTGTGCAATGTTTGCCGACAGCCTATTCTGTCGGCATTCAGCGATGTCTATCGGATATAATATGCTATAGCGTATTATGTCGGACAGTCATTAATAAATCGGCCCAAAAGTTTGACATTTTTAGGCTGTTGCAACAATTATTCAAGTCCCAAAACACTAGCTGTTTTGTGATTGGCTATTCTGCTAGTTCCTACATTCTGCAGAATAACAAATCCAATGGCAGTTACACATTGCATTAATTTGATCATTCATTATATTGCTTATTTTATTATTTGGCAATTCATTATTGGCTTTCAGTTAAATATAACATATAATGAAAACATAGTTACATTTTACAATGCTCTGGAAGAATCTTTTTTTCAACGTTGGTTTAAAATTTTGCAGTTGGAACGAATATACTTAGTTATTTTATCATAAGTATTTATTGTTGTATATATTGGTTTTGCCCTCTAACTCAAGGTATATCTCCATTCATTTAGATAAATCACATAGAAATATGAGAAAGTGGATGGTTTTTAAATCAACTTCAAAACTATTCCAATCAATTGGTAAAACGGTCAAGTCAATCTGCGTTTGTAATTGTTTCTTTTGTTTTTCTTTGCTGACGTATTGGTAAACACATGTAAAAAGCAAACAAAATCTATATGAAACAGTAACATCTTATGATACTTTATGATTTCTAAGTAGGTTCTCTCAAGAAGTTCCAGAAATCTTCACAAAAGTAACAAATATGCAAGACAAAACAAAATTAACATGAAAGATAATTCATTCAATACTGAAAAGCGATATTTGTGCTCCACTGTGTAATACCATACTGTTACGTAATTTTTATGTGTACTTGTGTTTATATTCACCCCTTTCTTCACCTTATCTGTAGTCATTTGCTCTTTTAAGGTGGATTATCAATTTTGTGTCAACAATTATAATATTAAAAGCATTCTTTGCAATAGTAGTGATCTTATTACTAGATAGGTTATATATTTATATCTAGCTTTTAGATGAAGAGTAGAAAGGAATATATATATCATTGTTTAAATACTTGTTTAATAAAACCTATTTATTAAAGGCTAGATTACAAGAAGAGGGATAATTTATCACACGCTCGTGATTGGACAAACGCCCATTTACGGGGGTGTGATCAATAACCAGCCATTACAAGTGGCTGGTTATTGCTACCGTGAGCTCGCGGTAGCAATTAGTGCATCAAAAATTAACCAGAGATCAGATCTCTGGATAATTTTCTAAATGTCCTCCAATCGCCCCCGAAATACAATGTAGTGTAATTTATTAAAATTAAAAATAGAGTAGTATTTCTATTTTTAAAATAATAACTGCATGAAGCAGTTATGTGGGGTTAAAGTGAGCGGGTCTGGGGTGTTAGAAAAAAACGACACTGAAAAGTGCCTTTACATTGCGGTCTATGGGGGACTGTGCTTATATGCATAAATGTATATGTTAATAAGTGTATATACACTTTTAAGCGCATAAATATATATGTAGATAATCATACATATATATTTAGGGGTCTATCTATCAAGCTGTCAACCACAAATACGCCGGACTTCTGCAGCGTAATTGTTGCGAGCTTGATCTGACCTAGTTATCAAAGCCTACAGACCAGCAAATGTTGAAATTTGTGACGTAACATACGATACACCGGTCTCAATCCAACGAAGTTATCAAACTTTTAACAGGTAGGTTTTCGGCTATTCCGAGGCAGCGTACCTGGTTTTCAATCCGCCACCCTGGAGGCCGCGGATGCCACATAAATCAATGGGAGTCTGAAAGCAGTGAAAGCTTATGTTCGATGCTGCCAGATATCCCATTGATTTCTATGGTTGAAAACAAGTTACGTTTACACCTAACACCCTAACATAAACCTTCAGTCTAAACACCCCTAATCTGCCGCCCCAACATCGCTGCAACCTAAATAAAATGTATTCACCCCTATTCCGCCGCTCCCCGACACCGCCGCCACTAAATATACGTATTAAGCCCTAACCCTCTGGCCTCCCACATCACTACCACTAACTAAACCTATTAACCCCTAAACTGTCAGCCCCTCAAATCGCCAAAAACTAAATTAAGCTATTAAACCCTAAACCTAACAACCCCCTAACTTTAAATTAAAATTACAACATCCTTATCTTCAAATAAATTAAAACTTACCTGTAGATAATTAACCTACCCTAACTCTTATCCTACAATTAAATTAAACTACCAATTAAATAAAATAAATTACATATTAAAAAACCTAACCCTACGCAAATTAATTAAATATACTATTAAACATTATTAAAAGTACTAAATTACAGAAAACAAACAAACACTAAGTTACAAAACCCCCCACTAATTTACGAAAAATAAAAAACCACATTATCAAAAATAAAAAAGATTTACACCTAATCTAATAGCCCTAAAATAAAAAAGCCCCCCCCCAAATAAAAAAAAAACCCCTAGCCTACAATAAACTACCAATGACCCTTAAAAGGGCCTTTTGTGGGGCTTTGACCCAAAGAAATCAGCCAACCAACCAACCCCCCCAAAATAAAAAACCTATCTAAAATAACCTAAGCTCCCCGTTGCCCTGAAAAGGGCATTTGTAGGGGCATTTAGCTCTTTTACATGCCCAGACCCTAATCTAAAAATAAAACCCACCCAAAAAAACCTTAAAAACCCCCCTAACCCCCGACAATCCACTTACAGTTCTTGAAGTCCTGCTTGAAGGATCCCTCAAGCCGGAGAAGTCATCATCCAGATGGCAAGAAGTCTTCATCTGGGCGGCCTCTTTCATCTTCATCAATCCGGAGAAGTCCTCATCCAGGTGGCAAGAAGTCTTCATCCGGCGCGGAGCGGGTCCATCCTGAAGACATCCAGCGCGGAAAATCCTCTTCATATGGTCGCCGCCGTAAACTGGAATTTCAATGCAAGTGACGCCATCCAAGATGGCGTCCCTTGCATTCCTATTGGCTGAAAGATTTTAATCAGCCATTAGGATTAGAGCTGCTAAAATCCTATTGGCTGTTCCAATCTCTGAGAACTCAATCCTATTGGCTGATTGAAATCTTTCAGCCAATAAGAATGCAAGGGACGCCATCTTGCATGGCGTCACTTGCATTGAAGTTCTAGTTTACGGCGGTGACCGTATGAAGAGGATGCTCCTCACCGGATGTCTTCAGGATGGACCCACTCCACGCCGGATGGATGAAGATAGAAGATGCCGCCTGGATGAAGACTTCTTGCTGCCTGTGTGAGGACTTCTCTGGATGGATGAAGATGGAAGAGGCCGCCCGGATGAAAACTTCTTGCCACCTGGATGATGACTTCTCCTGCTGGATGGATCCTTCAAGTGGGACTTCAAGAACTGTAAGTGGATCGTCGGGGATAAGTGTTAGGTTTTTTAAGGCTTTTTGGGTGAGTTTTATTTTTAGATTAGGGTCTGGGCATGTTAAAGAGCTAAATACCCTTTTAAGGGCAATGCCCATACAAATGCCATTTTCAGGGCAATGGGGAGCTTAGGTTATTTTATTTATTTATTTTTTATTTGGGGGGGGGTTGGTTGGTTGGGTAGTGGGTTTTATTGTTGGGGGGTGTTTGTATTTTTTTTACAGGTAAAAGAGCTGATTTCTTTGGGGCAATGCCCCACAAAAGGTCCTTTTAAGTGCCATTGGTAGTTTATTGTAGGCTAGGGTTTTTTTTATTTTGGGGGGGCATTTTTATTTTGATAGGGCTATTAGATTAGGTGTAATTCTTTTTTATTTTTGATAATGTGGTTTTTTATTTTTCGTAATTTAGTGTTTTGTTTTTTTTGTAAATTAGTGGGGGGTTATTGTGGTAATTTAGTACTTTTAATAATGTTTAATAGTATATTTAAATAATTTGAGTAGGGTTAGGTTTCCTTAAAAATGTAATTTATTTAATTTAATTGGTAGTTTAATTTAATTGTAGGATAATAGTTTGGGTAGGTTAATTAATAGTTGAATATAGTTTATTTTAATTCTACAGTTAAGTTTAAATTTATTTGAAGATAAGGATGTTGTAATTTTAATTTAAAGTTAGCGGGTTGTTAGGTTTAGGGGTTAATAGCTTAATTTATTTTTTGGTGATGTTGGGGGCTGATGATTTAGGGGTTAATAGGTTTAGTTAGTGGTAATGATGTGGGAGGCCAGAGGTTTAGGGGTTAATACGCTTATTTAGTGGCGGTGGTGTTGGGGAGAGGCGGGTTAGGGGTTAATAAGTTTATATAGGTTGTGGCGGTGGCGGGGAGCGGCGGGATAGGGGTTAATAAGTTTACTTAGGTTGTGGTGGTGGCGGGGAGCAGCGGGATAGGGGTTAAACATTTTAGTATAATGGCGGCGTTTAGTGACAGGGTGTAAATAAAGCTTGAAAAGCCGTATAGACGCTAGATCGATGACTGTTAGTTAACAACAGTCCGATGCTCATCACCCTGTACTTGGTGCGCATCTTTTTGCCGGCTTTTTTCATAAATAAGGAGAGCGTATTGAGATACGCGGCCGCAATGTTAGGCGAGTTTATTGATGCCGGCGAATGCAGCATAGTTGACAACTTGATAGATATCCCCCTTAAACTCTTTTTAAACTCTGCTGCCCATCCCTGCAAGACTTACCCCATTTCGCAGCGCTAGGTTCTCATGTTCTCGTGAGTGCTAAGCTTTCATGCAATGCGAACGTGAGGTAGCGTGCTAACTTGTAATACCAGCGCACATTTGCGTGCACTGGTGTTACTAAGTGGAGCGCAAATATCGCCCTTGCAAAAGGGATATTTTGCGCTCCACTTGTAATCTAGCCCTAAATAAGCTGAATCATTGCTAAACAGTTTTAAGGGAAAAGGAGATGACAGGCTACGTCAAACTCTTTCCTTAACAGCACATGTGCAAACAGAGTTCTTGCTATATATGAGTATCAGTTTCTGATTGGTTAGCAAGGGTTCTTATTTTCAGGGGGACAGGGAAATCAGTGAAAAGAAAAAATCTAAAACAACTAAACTTAAAAGCTCTTTTGACAAAATAAAGCTGCATTATACATTGCAAAATTTGTCTTAGATGTGAAGGTACCTTATAATGCAGCTTACAATTTTAAACAAGCGGTAAGTGAAAAACCTTTAGTGACAGTTAGACGTGCATCAAATTTAAGGGATAAATTAGGTAAAAGTAAGTTTAAAAGAAGTGGTCCAACAAATTTCCAATGTGGTAATTGTGTATATTGTCCTTTTATGGAGTGAAGTAAAGTCTTTTCAACTGGGGATACACTTCTACCCAGAAGATGCTTTATTAATGGTAATAACTTTGGGGTGATACACTTATTGTCTTGTTCTTACACCAAATTTTATAATTAATGAAACAAAATGACAACTGAAAATAGTACAGTATCTTTAAAATCCATATGATTTTTTGTAGGAATAACATCAGTTAGGGGTGGTGACAAAGAGAAATACCTTTTAGGAAAGGAAGTTACAATGGATATATAAATATCAAAAAGGTACCAAAAGGGCTTCACTAAAAATTAGAGTTTGCCAGCTTCTTGTAAAAAGTAAAGATTGATCTACTATATTTTTGTACACTGAGGTTTTGGATACATCTGAATGAGGAAGAAGGCGGCCCTTCATGTTGGTGAGCTATCCTCAGAGCCAAATTTATACTTGTGAAACAGCAAATCCAGATTTTAGTGTGTCGCTGTTTCACAAGTTTAAATTTAGCTCTGAAAATAGATACGAAGGGCCGATTCTTCCAGATTCAGAGGTATCCAAAACCACAGAATAGACACGTCTGTTATTTACTGTTTGCTATCTTTTCTGTATTACTGATCGCTAATTTAAGGAATTTAAATAGATATAAGAATTAGACTTTGGGGCATATTTATCAAGCACCGTAGCTCTAAAGACCGCCGCTCCATAAGCTGTCCGCCTGTTCTGAGGCGGCGGACAGAAATCAACCCAATCGAATACGATCGTGTTGATTGACACCCTCTGCTAGCGGCTGGTTGGCCGCAAATCTGCAGGGGGCGGTATTTCTGGTGAACTGCTGGTGCAATGATAAATGCAGAGAGCGTATGCTGTCGGAATTTATCATAGTGCAGTGGACATGATAGATTTTTTTATTTTTTTTTTAAGTATATGAGTCTGTGATTCTCTTTTGCTTCCTTGTGAATGTAAAATAATTATTAGTGTTGGATTAATAGTAATACTGTGTATGGAAAACATAATGTTGTTATATTGGTATCATTTTCAAATGTTAGACTTTATAAAATGAGATTAAGTGACGTTGTAGGGAATCATGAAAATTGTATTATGTGTTTGCACCATAAAAATGTAATTGTAAAATGTAATTAAAATATAAAGTGGTACTTGTTAGCCTTAAAAAGCCCATTGGTGCAGAGAATATGAGCTTGACAAACTCTTCAACATAAGGGATTGCAAAAATCCAATAATGGCACTTTAAAACAGGAAAGAAAATCAAGTTCATTAACCCCTAAACCACCCCACAACACATCACAAAATACCCCACTACTCTATTAACCCCTAAACCACCACTCCCTCACATTGCAAAATACCCCTCTACTCCATTAACCAATAAACAACAACCCAACATTGCAAAATACCCCGTTACTCCATTAACCCCTAAACTGCCAAAAAATACTGCAAAATACCCACTAACATCTAAACCCCCTAAACAGCTATCCCCACTAACTTAACACCCACAAAGAGCTCGCTTCCATTGAGTCATTAAAAATGGAGCCGTAAGCTACCGAAGCGGCCGACAGCTAAAAGTAATTTACGGCTCCATTTTAGTACCAGGTTTAAATTGAAATATTTTGCGCATTGCGTGCAGTCGCTCTTTTCGTGTAGCTGTAAGTTAACGTTGTGTTAACGCTTCCATCTGACGTCGGATTTCTTGAAAATCATTTAGTTGCTAAGGTAACCCAACCTTACACTATAGAATTTACGTTTAAGTCCGTGCTCCTTACCTGTGATCACCTCTCAAGAAAAATAAAGATACACTTATCCATATTTTTAATAATTAAATACTATTTTTTAATATAATTATATTTTCCACTTCATAAATTTAAGTAATATGTATTGCTGCCCTAGGCATAGGTCTAGTTTGCATTCTGTAGATATGTTCTTTCATATATTATTATATTTAAATATATACTGATATTTCTATTAGAATATAAGTTTAACTATTCCTATACATGAGACAACAATAAAAATTACTTATGACAATTTATTTCTACATTAAAACACTTGCATTATTTGCAAGTTTTATAATTTCAATAGAAAATAGGTCTCAAAAAGCACAATATTTCTCTTTTACACCTAGCTGAGCTGGGTGTAATATTTCTCAATGTATCGACAGCCTCCGACAGTTTATTAATGGTTTGCGCTTTCATTGGAAACCTGGTATAATTTATCGATTAACGGCTTCTATTACTTTCTATGGGACGCGAAGCCGGAGTCAGGCTGCCGATATTGAGGTATAACGCGCCATTGGAAACAGTCGATAAACAAAATTTCTTCTGACAGCATATTTATCGGTTTGCAAGTGCACGCAAACCTAATTACGGCTCAATGGAAGCAAGCCCTAAGCTAGCCCCACAAAACTAACCTTACCTGTAAAAAAACAACAACAAAAAACCTAACAGTACCTTTAAAAATAAAAAAAAACTAACCTTACCTTTAAAAATAAAAGACCTAACATTACCTTAAAAAAACCTAACTTGACCATAAAAATAAAATAACCTAACATTACAAAAAGAAAACACAGTGGTAAACCGATTACAAACCAATGGTTTCAAGAGGGAGACATGAAAAACATTGCAGATGCGCATTGCAGGAGGAAGGTCAAGAGCATAGGCCACAGAATTGACCCGTCGGAGTATTCAAAAAGGACCAACATAACGGGAAGCCAGTTTATTAGAAGGCACACGAAGGTTCAAGTTGAAGGAGGACAGCCAAACTCTCTCACCAACCTTGTAGGAAGGCGCAGGCAGACGCCTATGATCAGGCTGGAACTTTTGGCGCTGCATAGAACGATGAAGGCAATCCTGAATCTGCACCCATGTGAAACGGAGTTGCCGGAGATGCTCCTCCAAAGCCGGAATACCCTGAGACATGAATGAATCGGGCAACAAGGATGGTTGAAACCCATAATTCGCCATGAACGGGGATAACTTGGAGGAAGCATTAATAGCACTATTACGAGCAAACTCTGCCCAAGGTAACAGTTCAGACCAATTATTGTGGTGATCTGAGACATAGCAATGGAGGAAGCAAGTTCCTGAGTGGTAGGCAACTTCTTCAAGGCAATGCAATGTGACATTTTAGAAAAAAACGGTCAACCACCATAAGAATAACAGTATTGCCATTGGAAACAGGGAGCTCGACAATGAAGACCATGGAAAGATGTGTCCAAGGACGCTCACCATTAGCAATAGGTTGAAGAAGACCCACAGGAAGACGTAGAGGAGTCTTATTCTGTGCACAAACTGAGCAGGAGGCAACATAATCGCATCTTCGTCTTTAATCGCATCAGAGAGCCCATGAAAGAAGGTGGCAACAAGGGCTTCATTGTTCCAACCTACCTCTGTGGCAAGCGTACAGAACTCAATGGCATACTGAGCAACAGATCTTGTACCTTGCTGAATGGACATGAGTCATTTAGCAGCAGAGGAGGAGCGAGCAGTAACATCAAATACCCTTCGAAAGGAGGCCACAAATTCAGGGTAATTTGAAATCATAAGTTTATTAGTCTCCCACAAGGGATTAGCCCAGGCAAGAGCTGTGTCAGAGAGTAATAAGATGAGAAATTCCACCTTAGCTCTGTCAGAGGGAAATGCCTGAGGTAACATCTCAAAGTAAATGCCCACCTGGTTCAAAAACCCTCTGCACTGATTAGGATCGCCTCCATATCGCTGAGGTAGAGGTGCAGAACCGGACATGCTCCTTGTAGGACTAGGTGCAGCAGCGGAAACAGGAGTAGCCATAACTTGCGGGACACTTTGGTCCAAATGTGCAGTGCGAGTCAGCAGGGTTTGCAGGGCTAGTGCAAATTGATCCAAGCGGTGATCCTGTTCATCCATCCTGGAAATTATGGCAGGTAAATGTGGATTATTAGCACCATCAGGATTCATGGCCCTTGCGTAATGTCACGATGCCAGGAATCAGACTGAGACGAGAAGTGCAAAAATAATCACACCTTTATTAATAGCAAAAAATAATAAAAAGTCCACAAGTCAAATAACAAGCCAGGAATCAAAACCAGAGCTGGTAGTCAGACGAGCCGAGTCAGGAGCCAAAGCGAGTAGTCAGACGAGCCGGAATCAGGAACAAGGAGAACAACAGAGTCAGGCACAAGCCAGGGATCAGGAACCAGGAGGGACATCAGACAGCCAGGTAATACAGAGGAGCTCTCACAAACAGGTCTGAGACAACGCAAGGGCAAAGCATACTGAACAGAGGCCTGTCCTGTCTCACACGGATGATGTACATCAGTCTGGCCATAAAAGGAAGTGCAGGAAATGAGCAGCATCACACAGTATGCACCAGAGTCAGCAAGAGAGGTGAGTAAAATGGCTGCCAGCAGCACATGGCAAACAAAACAGGGAAAAAACCCTGACAATACGAGAGCTACCTGCCACGCTCAAAGAGCAGAAGTCGAGCATACTTAGCGTGGCAGTGGGAGCGTTAATTACAATCTAGCCCTAGATAAGTATCTGAAGGTATGGAATCATGGCAATGGATCATTGTATTTATTAGTTGCATTTGAAATAGCAAAGTAGAATATTTTAGTGTTACAACTTAAAGAGCAATGCTGCGCTC
The DNA here is from genome assembly GCF_027579735.1 of Bombina bombina. Classification (NCBI taxonomy): domain Eukaryota; kingdom Metazoa; phylum Chordata; class Amphibia; order Anura; family Bombinatoridae; genus Bombina; species Bombina bombina. The sequence goes on from NC_069503.1 coordinate 153,405,695, forward strand.
TTAGGGGTCAATTTATGAAGCAGCGGATGCTGCTTCCGACCCACTCCGCTTCAGTTCCACCTGAAGCGGAAGTTAGGAAGCAGCAGTCCTAAGACCGCTGCTCTCAGCCCAATTGAATATGATCGGGTTGATTGACACCCCCTGCTTGTTCTGCAGGGGGCAGGATTGCACCAGCAGTTCACCAGAACTGCTGGTGCAATGATAAATGCTGACAGCGTATGCTGTCTGCATTTCTCAATGTGCGGCGGACATGATTCGCTAAAGCGATTCATGTCTGTCCGCACCATGATAAATTTACCCCTTAGACTTTAGTAAACCTGGTAAAGATTTATGGAATATATTGTAGAAGGTTCTGTTTTTATCTGTTCATCAACTAATCAGTGCATTCATACATGAAATCAAGAAAAATAAGAAAAACACTTGCCCTTCTTGCTCGCTAATTGATTATATAAGCTTTTGTGTTAAACAGTGTTTAACGTAACAGTTTGAAGAATATTATGGTTACTTCAATGGTCCAAAATATATTCAATTCATTTGTTAAAATTTCTTTAAAAAATAAAAACAGCTTTGCCTATAAGGGGATTAAATATAGGCCTCTAGTTATCAAGCCGTCGACTTCCTTACATTCAACGGCACCAATACGCTCGCCTAAGATCGCCTAACATCGCTGCCACAGACCTGAATACGTTCGCCAAAATTATCAAGAAAGCTGTCAAAAAGCCGCGCACCAAGTACGGAGCGATGAACAGCGGATTGTTGTTAACTAACAGTCATCGATCTCGCTGCTCATCGGCTTATTCGCAGCTTTCTTGGTACCCTGTCACTAAGCACCCACACTATACTATACTGTTTTATCCCCTATACCGCCGCTTCCAGAGCCCACCGCAACTCTAATAAATGTATTAACCCCTAAACTGCCGCTCCCGGACCCCCGCCGCAACTAAATAAAATGTTTAACCCCTAAACCGCCGCTCCTGGAGCCCGCCGCAACTAAATAAAACGTTTAACCCCTAAACCGCCGCTCCCGGAGCCCACCACCACCTACATTATATGTATTAACCCCTAAACCGCTGCTCCCGGACCCCGCCGCAACTAAATAAAATGTTTAACCTCTAAACCGCCGTTCACGGACCCCGCCGCCACCTACATTACATTTATTAACCCCTAAACCGCCGCTCCCGGACCCCGCCACAACTAAATAAAATGTTTAACCCCTAAACCGCCGCTCACAGACCCCGCCGCCACCTACATTAAATTTATTAACCCCTAATCTGACCCCCCTACACTGCCGCCACCTACATTAAATTTATTAACCCCTAATCTCCCGCCCCCAATGTCGCCGCCACTATATTAAATTTATTAACCCCTAAACCTAAGTCTAACCCTAACCCTAACACCCCCTAACTTAAATATAATTTAAATTAATCTAAATAAATATTCCTATCATTAAATAAATTATACCTATTTAAGAATAAATTCTTACCTGTAAAATAAACCCTAAGCTAGCTACAATATAAATAATTGTTACATTGTAGCTATTGTAGGATTTATTTTTATTTTACAGGCAACTTTGTATTTATTTTAACTAGGTACAATAGTTATTAAATAGTTATTAACTATTTTTTGTTATTAAATGATTTTTTATTTTAAATAGAGGTGCATTAACAATACAATCAAACATGTTTACGAATTATTGTACATGGGTGGGATACATAGCTTGCATAAGATATAAGACGGCATATTATATGAAACATAGTGTTAGCGTTATTAGTCCTGATTGCCTTATTCAAGAAGGCGTACCATCCTGCAGGGATTGATATCACAATACACCAAACAAATCAAATGAAACTCTGCTTGACATGACTAGTTCTGTCATATCACAAGGGCAGGGCAGAGCCAAAAGGAAACATACTTAAGTGCCTATATGATTTGCTGAGGTCATGGTTGCCTACGCTAACATATCTCCCACTAACATTCCCTTTAGAAATCAAGCAAAGGTTCTCTTGCCAAGGAAAGGAGTCATCAACTGAGGCTGTGGGAGGGAAGGGATGGGGTAAACTGAAGCAAGAAGAGGGGGGAGGGGAAAGAAAGAGGGGGGGACATGGAGGGAGGGGGGGGGATCATTAGTATTGGTGCAGAGGGAGGGGAAGAAGAGGAAAACCAGAATCATCCAGGAACCCCCCTAGGAACACGGCGCAGCCTCCCGGTTGGAGCACAAAGCATACAGCAATACAAGTCCCAGGTGCTCAGTCACCAACCACCCTCACTCATTAATGTTTAAACTGTGACAGATATGTCTCCCATGGTTCCCAAATAAGGCTATAGAGCGCAGACTGGTTCCTCATTCTGTAGACATAAGTCTTCCATGGATTTAACATAGGCCAGATAATCTACTACACCCTGCCATCTCGGGGGGAGCACTTTTTTCCAGTTCCTAGCTATCAAAATTTTAACTGAGGTGAGCAGGTATAGGAGCAGAGATCTCCTGTGGGCAGGGACCTTCTTTATACCCAGATGTAGGAGGGTTAGGCCAGGGTTGGTAGTTCCAATTCAGAACACACTATATTCAGTTTAGTCTAAAGCGGTTTAAGTTTGGGGCAACACCATCATGTATGTAGCGGGGTACCCTCCTCACCACACTTTCTCCAACAAGCGAGAGGATGGGCAGGATAAAGGGCTTGCAGTTTGGTCGGAACAAGATGCCACCTAGAAATCACTTTAAAATACAGTTCGTACATCGCAGTACAATGTAGTGTAGCTTTAGTGTTTGCAATAGCTTTAGACCATGTCGCCTCTGTGTACGTAACTTGCAGTTCCGTTTCCCAGGCTATCATGTGCCTCATTTTTGTGAGTCCTGGTCCTCCCAAGAGACATCTGTAGTGTGTCGTGAGAGGCTTGTATAGCTGAAGGCCAGTTTTCCATCTGGTCTCCCAGACCGTGGGACTTCTCAGTTTTTCCGTGAAGAATCCCCAAGCCTTCATCAATGATCTCAATCTCAAAAGTTTAAACTCCAAGTGACGTGGGAGGCCAAATTTGGTCACCATATCCTGATGGAATAAAAGACGGTCTCCCATGAAGAAATCTCCCACTGTGGAGATCTCCATCTGTTTCCAATTGTTTATCCTCATATTAGGTAGGCCTTGTAGCAGAGGGATTATAGGATGTATAGGGGAGGGGTGAGGGGCTATCAAAGCGTTATGTCGCAATTTATACCATACTCTCTGGCAGCCTCTAACCAGTTGATTAGAAATGGTGAACTGGGAAGTTAGATGCGAGGGGAACCATAGCAGGTCAGAGAGATCTATATACGCTGGGAGGGACGCTTGCTCCAACTCCCTCCATCTAGTGGGTGGGAGATCTTGTCCCCACGCTGAGACGTGGGAAACCATGGCAGCCTCATAATACTTACTAATGCTAGGGTGACTCAGGCCCCCCAGCTCTAGAGGAGACTGCAGTATGGCAGCCACGACTCTAGGTCTTTTATTGTTCCAAGCATAGGTATTGAATAAGGCTTGGAAGCTCCGCAGTAACTTCGCTGGGACTGATAGAGGAATACATCTCATAAGATACGTCAATCTAGGGAGAACCATAATATTTAATGCCGCAATCCTACCCATCCAAGAAATCTCAACATACTTTTTGGATTTCAGGGTTCTATCCACCTCCTTTAGAAGAGCATCGTAGTTCTCCTGTAGAACAGTGTCCCTACTATGAGACAGGAACACTCCAAGATGTCGTATCCCTCTAGTAGATCACTTAAAGAGATATTGTTTTCTTAGAGCCCGCTGCTCATTTTGATCAATATGTATCATATAGGCTTCCGTTTTGGTGACATTTATTTTGTAATTGGAAATTTCACTAAAGGTATCAATTACAGCCATCAAAGATGGAAGTGAGTGGGTCGGCTCTACTATAAATAGCGTGAGATCGTCAGCGAATAGAGCCAACTTCTGAAGTGAATCATGCAGCAAAAGGCCCTGAATTCGAGTGTCCTGTCTGATCGCCTCTGCAAGTGGTTCTATAACAAGAGCGAAAAGGAGCGGAGACAGGGGACACCCCTGTCTGGTTCCATTATTGATTCTGATCCTGGGGGAGCAGAAACCAAATCCCCTAACCATCGCTGTCGGGAAGGTGTATAACGTCTCCACCGCTTTACAAAAAGAGTGTGGGATGCCAAAGACCCTCAAAGTTTCAAACATATACTCCCACCTCACCCTATCAAATGCCTTTTCAGAGTCTAGAGACAGGGTGAGGAGGGGAAGCCCCATATCACTGGCCTCCATAAAGATGTTCAATAATCTCTGGGTATTATCAGTACCCTGCCTCCCCTGAACAAATCCCACCTGATCAAGGGGGATTAAAGCGGGCAGGTGCCGACCAAGCCTGGTCGCTAGGATTTTGGAGTAAATCTTGATGTCGACGTTAATTAAGGAGATAGGCCTGTAACTCCCACATTCCATGGGGTCTTTCCCCTCCTTAGGGATGGTCAGGATGGTTGCCTCCAAAAATTCTTGGAGCAAACTACCTTCCTCAGCCATTCCACTGTAAAGGCGAAGAAGAAGCGGGGATAGTAGTGGGGCTAAAGTCCGATAAAATAGGGATGTAAAGCCATCCGGCCCGGGGCTTTGTGAGGCTTAAGGGTCAGGATAGCTGCCTTCACCTCATCCAAGGTAAAGGGACTCTCGAGATCTTCTACAGAATCCTTATCTAAGGTAGGCAAATGTAAATTAACCAGGAACTGCTTCATAACCTCTTTAGTTGGATTCGGTTTATCGGGAGCATTATCAAGGTCATAAAGAGAAGCATAATATTCTGAGAACGCCTTGCCAATTTCTTTAGGCGAACAAACTATTCCCTGGTGAGCTCTGATAGCAGGGATCCTGCTCTGCGCAGCTCGATTCCTAAGTTTACGCGCCAAGAGCCTGTCAGCCTTGTTCCCCTTGCTATAATAAAGCTGTTTTAGTCTAAATAGATTAGCCTGCACTTTCAACAGCTCCCTTTGATTGATTTCCGATCTAATGGTTCCCACTTGCGCAGCAAGAGCGAGATCAGGAGCACTTTTATTTGCTAGCTCAAGGTGTCTAAGGTCCGCATAGAGTTTTGCCAAAGAGGCCTTATTTTTGGCCTTCCATTGGGCACTCTTTTGGATGAAGTGGCACCGCAGATAGGCTTTGAGGGTCGCCCACACTATGCCTAAGCTCGTGTCTCCCGTGTCATTGAGTTTCAGGAACTCAAGTATAATCTCTGTCAACTGAGGGACCTCTGTCTCAGCGAGGTACAGATCTGGGAGCCTCCAGGGGGCTCTACAGTCTGGAGGTTGGAGAAGCGAGAAATGAGCACTCACTGCATCATGGTCAGACCAGGGGCAAGACCTAATTTTTGTAGTATGAAACTTATTGAGGGCCCAGGAATCACAAAGCAGGTAATCTATCTGTGCGTAGGAATTATGTGGCTTTGAGTGATGCGTATAGTCTCGCTCTGTAGGAGACAAACACCTCCAAACATCAAACAGACTATATTGGTACATGAGCTTACGAAAAGCATTGTATTGCGTAGTGATGCTTCGATCAATTGGTAGGGTCCCCCTAGTTTTTTTGTCTAACAGCGGATCCCAAACAAGATTGAAATTGGCTCCTTTGAGAACATGTCCTCTCTTGAGCTCATCTAATCTACTTAGAAACTGCTGCAAGAGGGGAAGTTGTCTCGTATTAGGAGCATATACAGAAGCTAGCGTGCAGAGGATCCCATTCAGAGTACAGATCATGATGAGGTATCTACCTTCTGGGTCCCACTCAACATGGTCGGTCTTGCAACAAACATCCCTATGAATCAATATGGCTACACCCCTCTTTTTCTTAGTGAAGGAAGCAGTTTCACAAACCGGATATTGGGGCGAGCCTTGGGGTTGTCTAGTTTCTCTAACCCAATGAGTTTCCTGCAGGAACACTAAATGTAGTCTATTGGCGAGCAAGTAATTGTACAAGAGACTCCTTTTAGTGGGGGAGTTGAGCCCCTGAGCATTCAGGGTAGCCACCGTAGCGGGGGCCATATGTCAAGGGATCACCTTGTCCTGGGGGGCGCTGCTTCTAGATGGGAGAAAGAAGTGTCCAGAAGAATCGTAGGAACAGGGAAGAGGGCTAATCAAGCAGGGGGGAAGGAGTTAGTAGCGGAATAGGAAGGGGGGGGAGATTTATGGTGCAAGGGCTACTGTTTTGGAATAACTGCCCGTTGTGCCAAAAACAAATATTCAATTTTCCAGAGCTATCTAGCGTGTAGCGATGTGTACAATAAACACTATCACAATGAGTGGTCCCTTGGCATAGCACAACTATATAAGTGTGGGGGGAGGAGGCTGGCTAAAGAAGCCAAGCCCCAGTAAGCAAGTTGTAATCGCGCTATGTTTTATCTCTTTAATGGCGAGTAACTGGTTGTTTGCTATTATGTAAGGCAACTGCTCTACAGCTTTCCCTTCTCCATGTTTCCCAAAAACCAACAGACACATTAAGTTTGTAACGCAGCTAATGGGTAGATAGAATGGCAAGCTAAAGAAATATCTGTGTACATCACCAGCTTTGAGGGAAACATATGGGGATACCTGAGACCCTTGATTGCTTATTATGTGTCTATCTAGACTCTCAACTGCTATGCCTATGTGTATGGGGGAAGCTCACTGTATGCCTGATCTAAAATCTTATAAACCCAGTAGAACCATGACCTCCACATGTGCAATCATATACCCTTCAACATAATACTAAAACATAACAAACCTGTAGAGGGAAAAAAAGGACAAATGCAAAGATCAAACATAACAGTAATGCTGAGTGTCCATTCCCACAAGCAGCTCACAGGATAGTCCCACATTGTAGAAAATCAAATTACAAAGGCATAACAGTAAAATATATCTTCACAAACATCATTTGTTAACATACAAAGGATCCAATTATATCAAAAACCTTAAAGTGTCCATGTTGAGGGAGACTCTCAAAGAAGGAGAGGGGGATGTATAAGACAGTGGAGAAAGAAGAGTAGAGAATAGTGATAGGCATAAGAACTATATTAAATAAACTGGAACCATCTCACCCATCATCCTGTCCATCCAGCACCAGAAGACCAGTCTCTTCAATGAGAGTCATCTCTCAGTCTGTAGTCCATAAGGTAAGAAGAGGAAAAAGAAAAACAAACTAAGTGTTCACTTTTCACCGGTTTAGCTGCTAGAGTCTCGTACTGGGCGGTTCTTATCTTGCCTCGACGCACTTGACCTTTGAGCGCTCCTGGATCTCTGAGGTAGGGGGCGCCACTCCCGGGCTGAGGCCCTCAAGCCCACCTCCGGCTCAGTAGTAGGCCTAGTTTCAGCTGGATCCTGTGGTAGAAGTCCCCATCTCTGCAGTAACTCTCTAGCCTGTGGTGGAGAAGAGGCCACAAACTGCTGTCCATCCTTAGTAATGTACCCCCATCGGTACTTAATAGATTTTTCTCTCAGGACTTTAGTAAAAGGCTGGTAGTGTCACCGAAGTTGGAGGGTGTGCGGGGAAAGGTCTTGAAAAACCTGTATCTCAGCATACTTCTCTGGGAGCGTTACAGGGCCTGCAAGCGTCCTTAGTAGCTTCTCCCGAAAAATGTAATAATGGAGACGAGCAATAACATCTCTGGGTCTTTCTCCTTCAGCTGTTAGCGGCCTTAGGGCTCTATGTGCTCTGTCTATTAACATTTCTTTGTCGACTCCAGAACCCAGAACCGCTATAAACATTTCCTGCAGATACTTCTCTTGATCTTGCGAAGAGAGAGTTTCAGGGATACCCTTTATCCTGATGTTGTTGCGCCGGGTTCTGTCTTCAAGATCTGCCAGTTTAACTTCTAGATCTGTTATTTGCTCCGCCAGACTTTGTGAGTAGCTAAGTAGGTTTGAATGATCCACCATCAAGTCTTCTTGCTTGCGCTCCAAAGCATCAGTTCTCTCGCCAATTGCCGCTATGTCTCTCTTTAAATCAGCATGGCCTTTGTCAAATTTCTTAGACAGTGAGTCATGGTGCGTATCTAAGAGCGATTTGATAGAGTCCATCAGATTATTATCTGCAGCAGTGTCTTTATGTGGCAACCACCCTGTTGATTGGGTTAGGGCCGCTCTAATGTGCGTGTCGCTGAGGCTACTTGCATCGGAGACTTCATCTTCTGACCCCGCTTGTTGTCTGAGAGTAGGTTGGCTAAAATGATCAACAACTGTTCTCTTTGGAGTGGTATGAGGCTTTTGTTTTCTCTTGAATGTTTGATGCATTCTCTGTTTTGGCATGTGCAGCGACATATAATTAGTAAGAGAGAAAAAAAAAAGGATATATAGCACTAAAATGTAAATCTCAGGGAGGCTGACTGGGGCTTTGGCACCGTGGTGTGGTTTACATACTCATGGTCTATGCAAACCTAGGTCTGAATTTGTCCTGGGGATAGTATCCGTGATCTGACTGACCACAACACAAAGTTCTCAGTAGTGCATCTCCTGAGTTAGGCTGCTTCCAGGCTCTAGGTCTCACCTCTAGGGAGTTGTCCCCTCAGGACGATGTGGGAGCGGTAATGGGGATATGACCCGCAGGCAATCAGGGCCGGTGGGAAAGGGAGAGGCGAGACCCTTGTTCTGGTACAGTCTGATGAGCAGGGCAGGCAAGGAGTTTAATGTTTTTAATATGCCTTCTGGTAACTGAGAGCCTCAGAGCATAGTACCCAGGATCCTTGAGGAGAGGGAGCAGTTAGGCAGGGACAGGACTCCCTCACAATAGCCAGTCCAGGTATTCTAGTGCAGTCTCTGACTCCTGAGTCCCCGTCTGCCACACGCCTTAACTAATGAGTCTCTGAGTAGCTACTGTATATAGCCACCGGAGTGGAGCCCCGACCCTCCGGCGTGTGAATGTTGTGGGAGAACAGGCGTGAAGCAGGGGTAGGCCTGTCTCAACTCTCTGGCACAGGTAGGTCTTGGGCTCACCAAAATCCCAGCATGCAGGGCAATAGGAAGCCTCACTGGCTATTGGGGTAATGCGTTAGTTCTGGGGATCAGGCCTTACTTAGATAGTATCTGTAGCTTTAAATACTGAGTCTCCCCCAGCGGTAGGCCTCTAAGCTGTGGGATGAAGCCCAAATCAGAACTAAGAGTGCTTAGGGCTATGATATTGTCTCTGGGTGCAGGCCAAGGAACCTCTTATATCTCTTGAATGTCAATATTGTGAGAGCTTGAAAGGCCGTTACAACTGTACATGCACTAATACACTGGCCCCAGGGACCGTGTAGATGATGCGTGGGAGTACACAAGGCTATGTGCGTGGTATGGGGTATGTGGGGCCCAGGGAGCAGAACTCGCAACAGATGGAGGATTATACCTCACTACCCTCCCAGTATCCTTTGTCTCCGCTCTGTTGGAGATGAACCTGACTCACCCAATCACTCCGCATCAGACCTCCTCTGTTAGGGTATCAAGTCCCAGGATCAGGGACAGATGACCGAGCGTTGTTGAAGTGTGCAACAGATAGCAGTGAAGAGTAGGGCCTAAAATGGCGGCCGTTCCCGCCACTTCCGGAATGGGTGCTTTGCTGATATCCCTTGTAGCAAAACCCTTCTAGTAGCTTAATAACCCGGGAGCTGGGTAAATCCCATGTCACTGCGGCAGCAGGTGAGTCTGGTCTACTCTCGGCTACAACCGAAGATCTTCTAGGTCCCGATGTACAGGGGCTGTGGCTCGGCAGTGCAAGTATTTAAGTCCGCTGTAAATGCCCCTGAGCAGGAGTCAGATGCGATTGTTTCAGTAAGGACTCCGGAGCAGAGCCCCGACCCTCCGGAGTAATTCTCAGCTGGAGCACTTCACAAGGGCTAGCTCCCTCCTCGTTAAGGCTGTCGACCAAGAGTAACTTCTTCCTTCTGAGGACTAACAAGTTGGTCTTAGCAGCACAATCCTGAAAGGAAGCTCTATCTATATAGTTGCAAGTTAGGATATTTTCTGTAATGTTTTAGTATTTTTTTTTTCAGTCTTAAACCACTTTCTCAAGCGGAGCTCAAGTGTTGTGCAGCCGCTCAGTTCAATGGCCAGCTCCGCCCCCCAGTTATTAACTATTTAATAACTATCTAGTTAAAAAAAATGCAAAAGTACCTGTAGAATAAAACCTAACCTAAGTTACAATTACACCTAACACTACACTATAATTAAATTAATTCCCTAAATTAAAATACATTAATTACAATTAAATAAAATTAAATAAAGTAGAAAAACAAACAAACACTAAATTACAGAAAATAATAAAATAATTACAAGAATTTTAAACTAATTACATATATTCTAATCCTCCTAAAAAAATAAAAAAAGCCCCCCAAAATAAAAAAAATCCCTACCCTATACTAAATTACAAATAGCCCTTAAAAGGGCCTTTTGCGGGGCATTGCCCCAAAGTAATCAGCTCTTTTACCGGGAAAAAAAAATACAATACCCCCCCAACATTACAACCCACCACCCACACACCCAACCCTACTCTAAAACCCACCCGATCCCCCCTTAATAAAACCTAACACTACCCCCTTGAAGATCACGCTACCTTGAGACGTCTTCACCCAACCAGGCCAATCAGCCAATCGGAATTCAAGGAACGCCATCTTGGATGACGTCATTTAAAGGAACCGCCATTCGTCAGGTAGTCGTCTGTCTGGATGGATGCTCCGCGTCGGATGTCTTCAACATGGAGCCGCTCATCACCGGATGGATGAAGATAGAAGATGCCGCCTGGATGAAGACTTCTGCCCGTCTGGAGGACCTCTTCTGCCCGGTTGGATGAAGTCTTCACCTGGCTTCGTTGAGGACTTAGGCCCGGCTGGGTGAAGACTTCTCAAGGTAGGGTGATCTTCAAGGGGGTAGTGTTAGGTTTTATTAAGGGGGGATTGGGTGGGTTTTAGAGTACCTTTGGGTGTGTGAGTGGTGGGTTGTAATGTTGGGGGGGGAATTGTTATTTTTTTTACAGGTAATAGAGCTGATTACTTTGGGGCAATGCCCCGCAAAAGGCCCTTTTAAGGGCTATTTGTAATTTAGTATAGGGTAGGGATTTTTATTATTTTAAGTTTTTTTTTAATTTTAATAGGGGATTAGATTAGGTGTAATTAGTTTAAGAAAATTGTAATTATTTTATTATTTTCTGTAATTTTGTGTTTTTTATTTTTTTGTACTTTAGTTAATTTTATTTAATTGTATTTAATTGTATTTCATTGTAGTTCATTTATTTAATTAATTTAATTATAGTGTAGTGTTAGGTGTAATTGTAACTTAGGTTAGGATTTATTTTACAGGTAAATTTGTATTTATTTTAGATAGGTAGTTATTAAATAGTTAATAACTATTTAATAACTATTGTACCTAGTTAAAATAAATACAAAGTTGCCTGTAAAATAAAAATAAACCCTAAACTAGCTACAATGTAACTATTAGTTATATTGTATCTAGCTTAGGGTTTATTTTATAGGTAAGTATTTAGTTTTAAATAGGAATTATTTATTTAATGATAGGAATATTTATTTTGATTTATAAAAATTATATTTAAGTTAGGGGGTGTTAGGGTTAGACTTCGATTTAGGGGTTAATATGTTTATTATAGTGGCGGCAGTGTAGGGGGGGCAGATTAGGGGTTAATAAGTATAATGTAGGTGGCGGTGGGCTCCAGGAGCGGCAGTTTAGGGATTAAACAATTTATTTAGTTGCAGCGGGGTCCGGGATCAGCAGGATAGGGGTTAATAGGGGGCAGCAGATTAGGGTTAATAGGTGTAATGTAGGTGGCGGTGGGCTCCGTGAGCAGCGGTTTATGAGTTAATACATTTATTAGAGTTGCGGCGGGGCCCGGGAGCGGCGGTTTAGGGGTTAAACACTTTAATAGAGTTATGGTGGGCTCCGGGTTTAGGGGTTAATAAGTATAATGTAGGTGGCGGCGGTGTAGGGGGGGGCAGATTAGGGGTGTTTAGACTCAGGGTACATGTTAGGGTGTTAGGTGTACACGTTACCAGGTATGCTGGGCCGGAATAGGTAGGTAGGTATTTGATAACTAGCAAAAGTAGTCAGATTGTGCCGAACTTGCATTCGGAACATCTGTAGTGACGTAAGCATCGATCTGTGTCGGACTGAGTCCGCCGGATCGTATGTTACATCACTAAATTCTACTTTTGCTGGTCTGTAGGGTTTGATAACTACGGCAAATCAGGCTCACCACAAATACGCTGCGGAATTCCAGCGTATTTGCAGTTGACAGCTTGATAACTAGAGGCCATAGTCTTTGTTACTCTATTTTTATAAATTAGCTTTGGAGCTAATTTTTTTCTTGTTGCTATAGATTTATGTTTCTAGCCCAGCTGTTTCTGTTTTTAAATGAATAAACAGTTGAAAATGCCAACCTCAGAGGTTCATTTGCACTTTGTTTTCCTTCCCTGTGAGTGATTCTAGGGAAAAAATATTAGCAATGGCTATTTCCACTACATCAGTGAAGTCAGCCTTTGGTAACATAAATGTAATAAAAAGAAAAAAAAAACATCATCCCCAAAATGGACATCATATTCTAAAAAACAAAATGGGGATTAATATGGAGTTGACAATCTTCTGAGGAGGCATTCCACAAGGTCTTCTAGCCTTTCTCTGGGAATTTGTGAAAATTCAGCCAAAAGAGCATTTGTGAGGTCAGACACTGATATTGGACAAGAAGGCGTGTTTCGCAATTGGCATTCCAATTCAACCAAAAGCTGTTCAATGGGGTTGAGGTTAGGGTTCTGCACAGACCACTTCAGCTACTCCACACCAAACTCATCAAACCATGTCTTTGTGAACATCACTTTGTGCACAGGGGCACAGTCATGCTGGAATAGGAAAGGGCCTTCCCCAAAATGTTTACACAAAGTTGTAAACACTGAATAAAACACAATTTCTTTCTTTCACAATTCAGAAAGAACATACAATTTTAAACAACTTTCCAACTTACTTCTATTATCTAATTTGCTTTATTCTCTTGGTATTCTTTGTTGGAGAAGCAGAAATGCATTACTGATAGCTTGCCAATGACAATAGGCATATATGTGCAGCCACCAATCAACAACTTTCTCCCAGTAATGCATTGCTGCTTGCATTGCTTCTGTAAAAAACATTAATTTGTTCCTTTAAATTATATTAGGGGGTTAATACACTTACATGCAGTGCACTGGAAAGCCTCCTATTAACGAGCTCTGGGGCTCTGTGAAGAAGGGTTCGGATTAGTGTGACATTCCAGCGTTCTAAAGGTATTTAATGCTACAAGAAAACTTTTTCACCTTAGCAAAGGAACATTGACATTTGTTTAAAAAAAAGCAATACAATTTTTTAAAATATTCATTAAGAAAGATTCATTTTTTGCCTGTGCACACCTCTAATAAATATCAGTGCAATAGTTTATTTTAATGTGTTTTACATGTGTTTTTTTTAACTCTTATACTTTACTTCAGGTCGTGCTAATTTTCCTAGCATTATTTGAGCGCAATCCATAACTTTCAGCTTGTAATATCAGCGATATTTTGCGTAGTCACGATACCCATTGGCAGTAGATCGATGTCGGCCACGCTAAACCTTGTCTGGTAAATCTATTTTACCATGGACTTGTAATGTAATTTTTCACAATATGGCCTCCTGCTCTAGCATTAGCGTGCCACTTGTAATCTGGGCCTCTGGGAGTGGTCTACCACTTTGTGACTGGGCTGATGTTGATCCTAAATGCTTACACTTCACAATAATACCACTTAAATTTAATGGACTGATTTGTGGCATCTTGTGATAGTGCCACATTTAATCCCTTAACGACCAAGGACGTGTCAGGCACGTCCTATAAAAAAATACAGTTGGTGACCAAAGACACGTCCTCTGGCGTTTGTAGCTCTGGAAGCGATTGTGATCGCTTCCAGCTGCTTCCAGGGTATTGCAGTGATGCCTGGATATTGAGGCATCCTGCAATACCCTTTTGTTAGCCACCGATGCAGAAAGAGCCACTCTGTGGCCCTCTCTGCATTGGCCAGAGATGGTGCCGATCATTGGTGGGTGGGAGCCATTGCAGGAATGCGGGTGGGTGGCCCATCACTGGAGACCTTTCCGGATCCTGTCCTTCAATTGCACGCATATAACCAGAAGCACTTGAGGGGGCGGGGGAAATGGTGCGCGTGCTTGTGTGCGCCCACCCGCGAATTTAAGCCCATTAACTATATTGGAAGGAGGGAGAGGGAGGGGGTAATAAACACTGGGAAAGGGATCTGGGAGGGGGAGGGGTAGGGTATTGAGAGGGGGGCTGCTACACTACAGAACAATGCTTTTTTTAAAAAAATTATATTAAAAAATCCACATTTTTTAGCAAACTGGATGGCTGCAAATAGGTAGAGGGGGAGGATTAGAGAGCTGTTGGGGGGGGCTCAGGGAGTTTGGGGCTAAGGCGGGATCTAACACTGCATTATAGATTAAAAAAAAGGCTTTTGTTTTAGTACTGGCAGACATTCTGCCAGTACTAAAGATGGCGGTGACAATTGTGAGGTAGGGAGGGAAAAGAGCTGTTTGAGGGGGTCAGGGAGGGTTCAGGGGGTGGGATGTGTCAGGTGGGAGGCTGATCTCTACACTAAAGCTAACATTAACTCTACAAGCTACCTAATTAACCCCTTTACTGCTGGGCATAATACAAGTGTGGTGCGCAACGGCATTTAGCGGCCTTCTAATTACCAAAAAGCAATGCCAAAGGCATATATACTTCTGTTATTTCTAAACAAAGGGAACCCCAGAGAAGCATTTACAACCATTTATGCCATAATTGCACAAGCAGTTTGTAAATAATTTCAGTGAGAAACCTACAGTTTGTGAAAAAGTTTTTGAAAAAGTTAATGATTTTTTTTTTATTTGATCGCATTTGGCGTTGAAATGGTGGGATAAAATATACCAAAATGGGTCTAAATCAATACTTTGGGTTGTCTACTAAAAAAATTACATACATGTGAAGGGTTATTCAGGGATTCCTGACAGATATCAGTGTTACAAAAAAAAATGGTTTGGAAATAGCAAAGTGCTACTTGTACGTATTGCCCTATAACTTGCAAAAAAAGCAAAGAACATGTAAACATTGGGTATTTCTAAACTCAGGACAAAATTTAGAAACTATTTAGCATGGGTGTTTTTTGGTGGTTGTAGATGTGTAACAGATTTTGGGGATCAAAGTTAGAAAAAGTGTGTTTTTTTCCATTTTTTCATCATATTTTATAAAAAGAATTATATTAAATTATAAGATATGATGAAAATAATGGTATCGTTTGAAAGTCCATTTAATGGCGAGAAAAACGGTATATAATGTGTGGGTACAGTAAATGAGTAAGAGGAAAATTACAGCTAAACACAAACACTGCAGTAATTTAAAAATAGCCCTGGTCCCAAACGGTCAGAAAATTGAAAAGTGACTGAAAAGTGAGACTGATCTCTCACGTATGACCCATTGAATGTAAGGCCAATGTTTGTCTATGGCTATAGGCTAGATTGTATGCACCTATTATAAATGGGTATGGCTACAACACCTGAACTCAATCATTAGTAGAGGTGTACACATACTTTTTACCATATAGTGTATCTATAATATGTAAATGTATATAAGGGAATAATCTATTGTTTTTATTATAAAATGTTAGTCCAATCAAAAATTATAATCAAACATTGTAATAATAATATGTTGTCTGCCTAAGAGGGAAATGTACATTAATCTATTAGTATTCTACTTGCATAATTTTTTTTAACTCTGATATCTTTTCTGCCTAATTTTATCTGACGGTTATTTACATGCACACTATACATTATAGATGACCCTGTGTTCCCAGTGCTCATAGTTCAATGTCTGCTTTTCCTTTAATATAAAATCCTTTGCTTTTTTTTTTATAACACAGAGACAGGTGGTTAATGAGCACCAGTGGGAGATGCTATAGGTTAGCCTAGAATAAAAATACACATTTGACTTTGAGGATTTTTAACAACATAACATTATTTTTTGAAAATAAACAAATAAAACGAAAACATTATCATGATCATATATCTATCATCTATCTATAATCTCTCTCTCTCTCTCTCTCTCTCTCTCTCTCTCTCTCTTTCTCTCCCTCTCTCTCTCTCTCTCTCTCTCTCTCTCTCTCTCTCTCTCTCTCTATATATATATATATATATATATCTCTATCTGTCTGCCTGTCTATCTATCTATCTATCTATCTATCTATCTATCTATCATCTATCTTTCTATTTATATCTCCATCTCTCTATATATCCATCTATCTATCTATCATCTATCTATCTATCTGTCCATCATCTCTCTTTTTCTCTCTAACTATTTCTCTCTATCTATCTCTCTATCTATCTCTCTATCTATCTCTCCCTATCCCCCTCTCTCTCTCTCTCTCTCTCTCTCTCTCTCTCTCATATGTATATATATATATATATATATATATATATATATATATATATCCATCTATCTATCTATCCATCTGTCTATCACCTCTCTTTTTCTCCCTATCTATCTATCTATCTTGCTATTTATATCTCTATCTATCTATCTATCTATCTATCTATCTATCTATCTGTCTGTCTGTTTGTCTGCCTCTCTCTCTCTCTCTCTCTCTCTCTCTCTCTCTCTCTCTCTCTCTATATATATATATATATATATATACAGTATATATATATCATCTACCTATCTTTCTATTTATCTCTCTTTCTATATATCTCTCTATTTATCTATCTATCTATCTATCTGTCTATCATCTCTCTTTATCTATCTATTTATCTCTACCTATCTCTCTATCTATCTATCTATCTATCTATCTATCAATCATCTATCATCTCTCTTTCTCTCTCCCTCTATCTATTTATCTCTATCTATCTATCTCTCTAACTCTATCTCTCTCTCTGTCTGTCTGTCTATCTATCTATCTAGCAATCTATCTATATGTCATCTATTTTGCTATCTCTCTCTCTCTCTATCTATCTATCTCTCTACCTATTTCTCTATCTATCTCTCTATCTATTTCCCTATCTCTCTATCATCTATCTCTCTATCTATCTCTCTAACTCAATCTTTCTATCTATCTATCTATCTATCTATCTATCTGTCTGTCTGTTTGTCTGTCTGTCTGCCTGTCTGTCTGTCTGTCTGTCTATCTATCAATCTATCTATCTAGCAATCTATCTATATGTCATCTATTTTGCTATCTCTCTCTATCTATCTCTCTACCTATTTCTCTATCTATCTCTCTATCTATTTCCCTATCTCTCTATCATCTATATCTCTATCTATCTCTCTAACTCTATCTTTCTATCTATCTATCTATCTATCTATCTATCTATCTATCTATCTATCTGTCTGTCTGTCTGTCTGTCTGTCTGTCTGTCTATCTATCTTTCTATTTATATCTCTATCTCTCTCTAGCCATCTAATTGTAAGTTCCCATGGGAACAGGACCCTCAATTCTCCCTGTATTTGTTTGTTAAACTTTGTCTGGTGTCTTTTATATTGTATTGTACTGTACTTTTATTTTTGTATCCATGGACAGCGCTGCGGAATCTGTTGGCGCTTTATAAATAAAGAATAATAATAATAATAATAATAATAATAATAATAATAATAATCTATCTATCTTTCTATCTCTCTATCTATCATATCTCTTTCTCTATCTATCTATTTATCACTATCAATCTTTCTCTCTATCTATGTCTCTAACTCTCTCTCTCTCTCTATCTGTTTGTCTGTCTGTCTGTCTATCTTTCTATTTATATCTCTATCTATCTATCTATCTATCTATCTATCTATCATCATCTAATGATCTATCTATCTATCTATCTATCTATCTATCATCTATCTATCTATCTATCTATCTATCTATCTATCTATCTATCTATCTGTCATCTCTCTTTCTCTCTCTCTCTATCTATCTATTTATCTCTATCTCTCTAAATCTTTCTATATGTCTGTCTTTCTTTCTATCTATCTATCTATCTATCTATCTATCTATCTATCATCTATCATCTATTTTATTATCTCTCTCTATCTCTCTACCTATTTCTCTATCTATCTCTCTATTTATGTCCCTATCTCTCTATCATCTATCTATCTATCTATCTATCTATCTATCTATCTATCTATCTATCTATCATCTATCTGTCTATCTTTCTATTATCTATCTCTCTATTATCCATCTATCTATCTATCTATCATCTATCTATCTATCTATCTATCTATCATCAATCATCTATTTTATTGTCTCTCTCTATTTCTCTACCTGTTTCTCTATCTCTCTATTTATGTCTCTATCTCTCTATCTATCTATCTATCTATCTATCTATCTATCTATTATTATTGAATAAATAATAAATGTTACAGTTACACATGCCTGGCTACATTTAAAGGGACAATGAACCCACATTTTTTCTTTTGTGATTCCGATAGAGCATGCAATTTTAAACAACTGTCTGATTTACTCCTATTATTAAGCTTTCTTCATTCTTTTGGTATGTTTATTTGAAAAGCAAGAATGTAAGTTTAGATACCGGTCCATTTCTGGTGAACAACCTGGGTTGTCCTTGCTGATTGGACAGCACCAATAAACAAGTGCTGTCCATGGTACTGAACCAAAATGTGCTGGCTCCTTAGCTTAGATGCCTTCTTTTTCAAATTAAGATAGCAAGAGAACGAAGAAAAATTGATAATAGAAGTAAATTAAAACGTTGCTTAAAATTGCATGTTCTATCTGATTCATGAAAGAAAAAATTTGGGTTCAGTGTCCCTTTAACTAAGAAATAATAAAATAAGATAAATAATAAAGATTATAGCACATCGTATGCCAAATGTTTGTGAGATTAAATATTGGCCATGTAGTCAGAAAAGCAGCGTAGAAAGCTGTATTTTCCAGGGGCAGGTGGCTCCCAGGTATTTTTTATTTCACAAATGGTGGGGTGTTATATATGTGAATATTTTTGTTTGAATGAGAAATGGGCTATGTTACCCCCAAAACATCCAAAAAATAGTGTTCCTAAAAAGTTCAAAGGGTGTTGCCTAGTAATGGATTGACTACAGCAAACATAGTCACACACATCTAATATTTCCATACAATGGCAACCTTTGCATAGGCTTAGAGGCTGGTGAAGAGTCTCCTTAATCATCTTCAAATGTTCAAGTCCCATCAAACCCAATTATCCTAATTTAAATACCTATAAAATGGAAACAGCCATTAAAACCCCCTTCTAAAAAAATCTACTCCACATCATCTAAACAAAAGTAGCAACAACATAATGTGATTACACACAAAAGAATAAACTACTGTGACTGAACAGAGGACCAAAGGAACCAGGCATGAAAGGGTCTTAACCAGTGTTCCCTCTAAGGCCAGTTGTTTGAGTGGCCCAGCATTAAAACAGTTAATTAAAGCAATTAAGCTACACAATCTAGACTGCAAGGTGTGGTTCCCTTATTAAAAGCTAAATTACAAGTGGAGCAATATTTTATTATTTATTATTATTATCTATTCATATTCAGAATTTTTAATTGTTCTACCCTAAACCGCCGTTCCCAAACATCACAGACACAAACTAAACCGCCGATCCCAAACATCCCCGACACAAACTAAACATATTAACCCCTAAACCGCAGTTCCCAAACATTGCCAACACAAAATAAACATATTAACCCCTAAACTGCAGTTCCCAAACATCGCCAACACTAACTAAACCTATTAAACCCTAAACCGCAATTCCCAAACATCGCCGACACTAACTAAACCTATTGACCGCTAAACCACCATTCCCAAACATCGCCAAAACTAGCTAAACCTATTAACCCTTAAACCACCCCCACATCGCAACAACCTAAATTAAACTATATTAATCCCTAAACCTAACACCCCCTAACTTTACCATAATTAAATTAGACCTAAATTAAAGTTACAATTATTATCTAACTACCTATTTAAAAATAAATACAAACTTACCTGTGAAATAAAAATAAATCCTAAGCTTACACTAATAAAACCTAACATTACAAAAATAAAAAACCTAACATTACAAAAATAAAAAACCTAACATTACCAAAAAAATTAAAACTACAATTACTAAAAATAATAAACACTAAAATTACAAAAAATAAAAAACTACCATTACAAAAAATAACAAACAAAATTATCCAAATTAATAAAAATTATTCCTATTCTAATACCCCGTTTAAATCCTATAGGCTGTTTAAATCAGCCAATAGGATTTAAGCAGCTCTAATTCCTATTGGCTGATTTAAATTTTTCAGCCAATAGGAATGCAACGGAACCCCCAATATAAAAGGGGTACCTTGCATTGAATCCTCAGTGTGCTGCAGACGATTGCATGAAGAGGACCTCCACGTCGGACCGATGGACCTCTGCCTGTACCTCCGCCTGCGCGCATCAACCGCTCCGCCTCCGCAGGGATAAAGAAGATGCTGGTCCCGCGATGGATGAAGATGGAGCCACCTGCATGAAGATGCTTCGGCGCTGGGATGAAGTTCGTTCACCAGACTTCAGCAACTGTGAGTACCGATTTTGGGGTTAGTGTTAGGTTTTTGTTTTTTTGTTTTTTGTGGTGGGTTTTTTCTTTTTAGGTTAGGGCTGGGCAGAAAAAAAGCTGAATGCCCTTTTAAGGGCAGTAAAAGAGCTGAATGCCCATTTCAGGGCAATGGGTAGATTAGGTTTTTTTTAGTTAGGTTTTTTTTTATTTTGTGGGTTTGGTGGGGGGTGGAGGTTTATAATGTTAGGGGTGTTTGTTGTAATGTTTTAGAAAAAGAGCTGTTTAACTTTAGGGCAATGCCCTACAAAAGGCCCTTTTAAGGCCTATTGGTAGTTTATTATAGATTAGGTTTTTTTTTTTTTTTTGGGGTGTTTTTTTTTTAAATGAGGTATTAGAATAGGAATATTTTTATTATTTTGGATAATTTCATTTTGTTTTGTTTTTTGTAATGGGATTTTTTTTTATTTTTTGGGTGTTTTTTTAAGAATAGGCGTTTTTTATTTTTAATGGGGCGAAAAATAGCTGAATGCCCTTTTAAGGGCAATGCCCATACAAATGCCCTTTTCGGGCAATGGGTAGAGTAGGTTTATTTTTATTTTGTGGGTTTGGGGTGGGTGGGGGTTTGTAATGTTAGTGGGTGTTTGTTTTTATTTTTTTGCAAAAGAGCTGTTAACTTTAGGGCAATGCCCTACAAAAGGCCCTTTTAAGGGCCTACAAAATGCCCTTTTAAGGGCCCTTGGTAATTTATTATAGGTTAGTTGTTTTTTTGGGGGGTGTTTTTTTTCCCCTTTAAAATGGGGTATTAGAATAGGAATAATTTTTATTGTTTTGGATAATTTCGTTTGTAATGGTAGTTTTTTTTGTAATTTTAGTGTTTATTATTTTTTTGTAATTGTAGTTAATTTTTTAGTAATCTTAGGGTTTTTTATTTTTAGTAATGTTTGTTTTTTATTTTTGGAATTGTTAGGTTTTATTAGTGTAAGCTTAGATTTTATTTTTATTTCACAGGTAAGTTTGTATTTATGTTAACTAGGTAGTTAATAAATAGTTATATTGTAGCTATCTTAGGTTTTATTTTTATTTCACAGGTAAGTTTGTATTTATTTTTAAATAGGTAGTAAGTTAATAATTGTAACTTTAATTTAGGTCTATTTTAATTATGTTAAAGTTAGGGGGTGTTAGGTTTAGGGGTTAATATAGTTTAATTTAGGTTGTTGCGATGTGGGGGGCGGCGGTTTAGGGGTAATAGGTTTAGTTAGTCTAAAAACAAATTTAAAAGAAGGCGCCCATAATGTAATATGTTTAAATAACACAGAGAAGCAAGTATGTAGAACAGATTGCACTCACATTTAGTGAAGCACTTTCAAGTGCTGTACTTACAGCCCAGATATTTAATGAGTAGTCTGGCTAACTCGCCTCCCATGTAACAAACCAGGTACAGGGTCTCCTTTTCCTTAAACAAATCAAAGAAAGGCGCCCATAGCGTAGTATGTTTAGGTCATACAAAGATACAAAAAATATATACTGATTGTACTCACATTTGATGAAGCACTTTCAAGTGCTGTACTCGTAGGCCAGATATTCAGGAGTAATCTGACTAACTCGCCTCCCGAATTCAGGAATTAGATTCAAGGTCTCCTTTTCCTCAAGTGGATAGTAGAAATGGATCCAATCTTGATGGGTAATACTGTTTGAGCAAACCGCATAAATGCATGACAAAAAAAGTGTATATAAAAAGAGTTTTGATACAAAAAGGATTATTATAAAAAAGAGTGTTTATTGTATCAAACACAAAGACAGCAACGCGTTTCTCAGTGGTTACACTGTTTCATCAGGCTGATATAACAATAAATTTGTAAAGCTTTTTATACACTAAGGATCCAATCAAACAACAAGTAAAAACACACACCTTCTAAACCCCTCCCTCCCCTTATTAAAATTGGCACTAAACTTGCGCTTATAGGCCGATATATATTGATATAAAGTCTATATCTCCTAAAAATAACCAATTCCATATTTGTGGGTTATAGAAGCAGGGCCGGCCCTAGCCATTGCGGAGCCCAAGGCAGGATGACAAAATGGGGACCCCTTTCTCTCTGCCCTCAACCCACCCAGTCTTCTCCTCAACCCCGCCAAGTCTACACCCCTAACCCAGCCCATTCTCCACCCCCAATTCCACCCAGTCTCTGCCCCAACCCTGCCCACACAGCTTTTAAAATGAAAAAAAAAAAAATAGAAGAGAAATCATTTGAGGTAATGCACAACATTTTATATATACAAAACATAAATCCACTAATGTGGAACACTATAACATTGTATATATTGCAATATACCATTTGTACTATTTGAAAAACTGTTTATGTATATACTGAAGAATTATGCTGACAATTAGGAACAGTTAAGTTGAACTGGGCCTTATTTTTATGTGTTTTCTTATGATAACAAAAACATTACAGAGACATCAGGGACGGCCCAAGCAAGTGCAGATCCCTACGCAGATTGACAGCGCGGGGCCTCTACCCAGAACAAAAAATACTTAAAAGAAATGGGGCAATGCACTGTACCACACAAACACACAGAATAGATATAATACACACCCAGAGATACTTATATACACATACATCCACACACTCAGACACATACACAGGTACATAGATATATACATACACAGGTGCCCACACACACAGCCCCCCACCCCACACACACACAAACACACAGCCCCCCTCACCACAAACACACAGCCCACACACACACACACAGCCCACACACACAGCCCCCACACACACATACACACAACCCACACACATTCTCTCTCACACAAACACACTTTCACTCTGTCTCACATACACACAATGCATTTTAGTGGTGGACAGTTTAGTCAAGGTCTAATTTTCAAATTGAGATTGATAAGTATATAAAAGTAAATTTAATTTATCACAACAGTGGGATGTATTATTTTTGGATGTCACAGAAATCAAAGCACTTTCCATACCATAAATTAATGGTCCATGCCACAAATGTATCACAAGAAATACAGAAAAAAACAGCTTCATTAGCATCAGAAACTCTTTAAACATATATACTATAACCTTATTCGTTGTGCTCCTCTTAGCTTGTCTCCCCAAATTACCTTATACAAATTTACTTGAAGATGATGTTGCCAAGATGACACCACAGAGTGCATACTTGTATTACCAACCTTCTAATTTTGCATATGTGTATGTATGTGTATATATATATATATATATATATATATATATACACACACACACATATACATACATATATATATATATATATATATATATATATATATATATGTGTGTGTACTGTAGATGTGTTATAACAAATAAACATCAAAGCTGTATGCAGAGTTTATTAAATTTATATCAATTCTAGACACGAAAGTGATATTTAGTGCTCCACTTGAAATCCGGCCCAAAGTGTTTAACTATGTATTTACTGTAAATATTTCACATTCCAATGTCTTTCACACAAGGATGTATGTTCTTTGTATTTTTAAATAGATATTCCTATATATATATATCAGTATATATCTATACCTATATTATACATATAGATATATATTTTACCAAAAAAAAATCATATTTATGTAGAAATATATATTTATGAATAAATAGAACATATTTTTCTATTTGAAGAACATTGGAATGTGAAATATTAATATTTCATGTCCGGTTAGCACACTTAAGAAAGCGTGATTGGGTTTGCATGCGAGAGTATGGTGTTTATGGGGGAATACGTTAATGTGATCAAGATATTGTAAGTTCGGCTTTTTACGTGCATCAGGTTATCGTGCAAGAGAAAGCTTTTTACTTTCAACATGTAATATACGCTTTTATCCGATGCGCACAAAAACCTTAAGTCTAGTGTAGTTAGCACCTGAGTGGGAGCGATAAATAGCGCTCCACTAGTAATCTAGCACATAGTCCCCACAAATCCCTCAATAGATCATCATAGTTATAACAATAACCTAATAACTATAACTGCTCGTCTCATTTCGGTGTCTTTTTAATTCCAGGGCTTATTTCAATAAATTAATAAAATGAATACAAAATTGCAGTTATAAAAATAAATGGGAAAACTGGTTGCATGTAAAAGTATTTTCTGAATATTTTTGGTGCAATTGTTTATGTTTGGTTGTCTTTTTCTATTTTTTTACCATGCTAAAGTTACACTAAACCAAAAAAAACTATTTCATGATTTAGATAGAGAATACAATTTTAAACAACATTCAAATTATAGCAATGCACATGGGTGAGCCAATCACATGAGGCATCTTTGTGCAGCCACCAATCAGCAGCTACTGAGCCTATCTAGATATGTTTTTCAGCAAAGGATATCAAGAGAATGAAGCAAATTAGATAATTGAAATAAACTGGAAAATTGCATGCTCTTTCTAAATCATCAAAGAAAAAATGTGGGTTTCATGTCCCTTAATAGCGCAAAGTTATCCACTCAAGCATGCAAATCTAAAAAGTCTTGTCTGTATGGTGAGGTCCCCCAAAACACTTTAGAAACTCACATTTTATCTTAAGAGCTGTTTATATCACTATGCATGGTTCTGTATGTGAAGAAGGTTCTCCTACATTACAATATAAGGTCTAAAAGCAACCTAGGTGGGATTTGTGTTAGTACCTCTCAGATAAATAACTGAAACTGATGGGAAAATGCAAACATGTCTCAAACCCAAATCCTTTTTAATTCATTAAAATATTCTCTTGCAACAATATTACATCTCTTTAACCACTGGCTTAGACAATACTATTTTTGATAATAATTCAAATAACACTTTAACGTAAGGCCTTGAATAATGAATTGTTAGTTACCAGTTTCTTAAGAGTATAACAGTGACTCACAATTTATTGATAAGTTGTCAATTCAAAGCCAATCAAATCTGGGTATCTATATAAAGTTCTGATGACAAACTCACTATCCCCTCCACCAAAAGAAGATAGACATCATATTAAGGACTAGATTATGAGTGTAGCAGTATTTTTCGCTCCCGCTTGAGCTCTAACCGCTCTCAACTTCTGCTTTTTACCTGCGTCGGATACCGTGTGTATTTAAAGTTGAAAGTAAAAAGTTTTTGCTCGTGTTCTAACCCAACACACACAAAAAGCTGGAGTTACAATATCACGTTGGCGTCTCCCATGGACTTCAATAGTGCGATTGTGTTAATGTATTCTCCCATAGGGGCTGAATTATCAAGCTCCGAATAAAGACCACTGATTCATAACTTGTCCACCTGCTCTGAGGCCGTGGGCAGAAATCAACCTGATTGAATACGATCGGGTTGATTGACACCCCCTACTAGCCGCCGATTGGCCGCAAATCTGCAGGGGACGGCATTGCACAAGCACTTCACAAGAACTGCTGGTGCAATGATAAATGCCGACAGCGTATGCTGTTGGCATTTATCGATGTGCAGCGGACATGATACGCTATATCGTATCATGTCCGCTCGCACATTAATAAATAGGCCCCATAGACTTAAATGGAGCTCGAAAACCTAACACCCTACTCGCGTGCAATCAAATTTTCCCAAGTGCGCTACTTAGAACATATTCCCTATGTGAAGAACAGTGGAATGGGAAATATTTACAGTACAAACACAGTTAAACACTTTATTAACTAACAGCTAGATTTGGAGTTTTGCGGCCAAGGGGGTGCGTTAGCTACGCGTGCTTTTTTCTGGCCGCACCTTTTAAATACTGCTGGTATTTAGAGTTAACAGAATGGCAGGGTTTTCAGTGCATTAGGCTCCAAAAAGGGAGCGTAGAGCATAATTTAACGCCACTGCAACTCTCGATACCAGCGGTGCTTACGGACGCGGCCAGCCTCAAAAACATGCTCGTGCACGATTCCCCCATAGGAAACAATGGGGCTGTTTGAGCTGAAAAAAAACCTAACACCTGCAAAAAAGCCGCGTTCAGCACCTAACGCAGCCCCATTGTTTCCTATGGGGAAACACTTCCTACGTCTGCACCTAACACCTTAACATGTACCCAGAATCTAAACACCCCTAACCTTACACTTATTAACCCCTAATCTGCCGCCCCCGCTATCGCTGACCCCTGCATTTTATTTTTAACCCCTAATCTGCCGCTCCGTACACCGCCGCAACCTACATTATACCTATGTACCCCTAATCTGCTGACCCTAACACCGCCGACCCCTATATTATATTTATTAACCCCTAATCTGCCGCCCCCAACGTCGCCTCCACCTAACTACACTTATTAACCCCTAATCTGCCGACCGGACCGCACCGCTACTATAATAAAGTTATTAACCCCTAATCCGCCTCACTCCCGCCTCACTAACCCTATAATAAATAGTATTAACCCCTAATGTGCCCTCCCTAACATCGCCGACACCTAACTTCAAGTATTAACCCCTAATCTGCCGATCGGAGCTCACCGCTACTCTAATACATTTTTTAACCCCTAAAGCTAATTCTAACCCTAACCCTAACACCCCCCTAAGTTAAATATAATTTTATTCTAACTAAATAAATGAACTCTTATTAAATAACTTATTCCTATTTAAAGCTAAATACTTACCTGTCAAATAAACCCTAATATAGCTACAATATAAATTATAATTACATTGTAGCTATTTTAGGATTTATATTTATTTTACAGGCAACTTTGTAATTATTTTAACCAGGTACAATAGCTATTAAATAGTTAATAACTATTTAATAGTTACCTAGTTAAAATAATAACAAAATTACCTGTAAAATAAATCCTAACCTAAGTTACAATTAAACCTAACACTATCAATAAATTAATTAAATAAAATACCTACAATTATCTACAATTAAACCTAACACTACACTATCAATAAATAAATTAAATACAATTCCTACAAATAAATACAATTAAATAAACTAACTAAAGTACAACAAATAAAAAAGAACTGTTACAAAAAATAAAAAAATATTTACAAACATTAGAAAAAAATTACAACAATTTTAAACTAATTACACCTACTCTAAGCCCCCTAATAAAATAACAAAGACCCCCAAAATAAAAAAATGCCCTACCTTATTCTAAATTACAAAAGTTCAAAGCTCTTTTACCTTACCAGCCGTTAAAAGGGCCCTTTGCGGGGCATGCCCCAAAAAATTCAGCTCTTTTGCCTGTAAATAAAAACATACAATACCCCCCCCAACATTACAACCCACCACCCACATACCCCTAATCTAACCCAAACCCCCCTTAAATAAACCTAACACTAAGCCCCTGAAGATCTTCCTACCTTATCTTCACCACGCTGGGTTCACCGATCGATCCAGAAGAGCTCCTCCGATGTCTTGATCCAAGCCCAAGCGGGGGGCTGAAGAGGTCCATGATCCGAGTGAAGTCTTCATCCAAGCGGGAGCTGAAGAGGTCCATGATCCGGCATCTTCAATCTTCTTTCTTCCGGATCCATGTTCATCCCGCCGACGCGGAACATCCATCTTCACCGACGACTTCCCGACGAATGACGGTTCCTTTAAGGGACGTCATCCAAGATGGCGTCCCTCGAATTCCGATTGGCTGATAGGATTCTATCAGCCAATAGGAATTAAGGAAGGAAAATTCTGATTGGCTGATGGAATCAGCCAATCAGAATCAAGTTCAATCCGATTGGCTGATCCAATCAGCCAATCAGATTGAGCTTGCATTCTATTGGCTGTTCCGATCATCCAATAGAATGCGAGCTCAATCTGATTGGCTGATCGGATCAGCCAATCGGATTGAACTTGATTCTGATTGGCTGATTCCATCAGCCAATCAGAATTTTCCTACCTTAATTCCAATTGGCTGATAGAATCCTATCAGCCAATCGGAATTCGAGGGACGCCATCTTGGATGACGTCCCTTAAAGGAACCTTCATTCGGCGAGTAGGCGTCGGTTGAAGAGGTTGGATCCGCGTCGGTTGGAAAGAAGATGGCTCCGCTCCGCTCCACTCCAGAAGAAAGAAGATTGAAGATGCGGCTTGATAGAAGACTTCATCCCGATGATGGACTTCCGACTTCAGCCCGATGATGGATTTCTTCAGCCGCCGCTTGGATCCAGACTTCAGCCCGAGGATGGACGTCACTCTTCAGCCCCCCGCTTGGGCTTGGATCAAGACTCTGGACAGATCAGTGAACCTGGCATGGTGAAGATAAGGTAGGAAGATCTTCAGGGGCTTAGTGTTAGGTTTATTTAAGGGGGGTTTGGGTTAGATTAGGGGTATGTGGGTGGTGGGTTGTAATGTTGGGGGGGGGGTATTGTATGTTTTTTTTACAGGCAAAAGAGCTGAATTATTGGGGCATGCCCCACAAAGGGCCCTGTTCAGGGCTGGTAAGGTAAAAGAGCTTTGAACTTTTTTAATTTAGAATAGGGTAGGGCATTTTTTTATTTTGGGGGTCTTTGTTATTTTATTAGGGGGCTTAGAGTAGGTGTAATTAGTTTAAAATTGTTGTAATATTTTTCTAATGTTTGTAAATATTTTTTTATTTTTTGTAACTTAGTTCTTTTTTATTTTTTGTACTTTAGTTAGTTTATTTCATTGTATTTATTTGTAGATATTGTATTTAATTAATTTATTGATAGTGTAGTGTTAGGTTTAATTGTAGATAATTGTAGGTATTTTATTTAATTAATTTATTGATAGTGTAGTGTAAGGTTTAATTGTAACTTAGGTTAGGATTTATTTTACAGGTGATTTTGTAATTATTTTAACTAGGTAACTATTAAATAGTTCTTAACTATTTAATAGCTATTGTACCTGGTTAAAATAAATACAAAGTTGCCTGTAAAATAAATATTAATCCTAAAATAGCTACAATATAATTATAATTTATATTGTAGCTATATTAGGGTTTATTTTACAGGTAAGTATTTAGCTTTAAATAGGAATAATTTATTTAATAAGAGTTAATTTATTTCGTTAGATTAAAATTATATTTAATTTAGGGGGGTGTTAGGGTTAGGGTTAGAATTAGCTTTAGGGGTTAAAAAATTTATTACAATAGCGGTGAGCTCCGGTCGGCAGATTAGGGGTTAATGTTTGAAGTTAGGTGTCGGCGATGTTAGGGAGGGCAGATTAGGGGTTAATACTATTTATTATAGGGTTATTGAGGCGGGTGAGGCGGATTAGGGGTTAATAACTTTATTATAGTAGCGCTGTGGTTCGCTCGGCAGATTAGGGGTTAATAAGTGTAGGCAGGTGGAGGCGTTGTTGAGGGGGGCAGATTAGGGGTTAATAAATATAATATAGGGGTCGGCGGTGTTAGGGGCAGCAGATTAGGGGTACATAAGTATAACGTAGGTGGCAGTCGGCAGATTAGGGGTTAAAATTTTTTAATAGAGTGGCGGCGATGTGGGGGGACCTCGGTTTAGGGGTACATAGGTAGTTTATGGGTGATAGTGTACTTTAGAGCACAGTAGTTAAGAGCTTGATGAACCGGCGTTAGCCCAGAAAGCTCTTAACTACTGACTTTTTTCTGCGGCTGGAGTTTTGTCGTTAGATTTCTAACGCTCACTCCAGCCACGACTCTAAATACCGGAGTTAGAAAGATCCCATTGAAAAGATAGGATACGCAATTGACGTAAGGGGATCTGCGGTATGGAAAAGTCGCGGCTGGAAAGTGAGCGTTAGACCCTTTAATGACTGACTCCAAATACCAGAGGGCGTTAAAAACCAGCGTTAGGAGCCTCTAACGCTGGTTTTCATGGCTACCGCCCAACTCTAAATCTAGGCCTTAGATTATTGCATAAATATGATTTTACATGTTTTCAGATACTTAAGTGCTCCAATGCACATATATTAGTCTATGGGGCCTATTTATCAAAGGTCTTGCGGACCTGATCCGACAGTGCGGATCAGGTCTGCAAGACCTCGCTGAATACGCTCTCCGTATTCAGCATTGCACCAGCAGCTCACAAGAGCTGCTGGTGCAATGCCGCCCCCTGCGGACTCGCGGCCAATGGGCCGCCAGCAGGGAGGTGTCAATCAACCCGATCGTACTCGATCGGGTTGATTTCCGGCGATTCCTGTCTGCCTCATCAGAGCAGGCGGACAGGTTATGGAGCAACAGTCTTTAGACCGCTGCTTCATAACTGGTGTTTCTGGCGAGTCTTCAGACTCGCCAGAAACACGGGCCCACAAGCTCCGTTCAGAGCTTGATAAATGGGCCCCTATATATGCATACATATGTATTTGTGTTTATATGTATATATATATGCTTGCAAATACATAAAAACATATATAAATACATATGAACACACATATAGACATATATATTTAGATATGTATATGTATGTATCTTTATGTTAAAGCCCTTTGCATTCCTTTTTTTTTCTAACACCTGAGACCTCATATCTTTGAGCCCTTATAACTTTTTATTGCAATTTTTTCTTAATATTTTTTTATTAGATAGTGTTATTATGAGTGTAACTGTACTTTCAAATGTATTTTTGATGTGTTTTGTGCAACATTTTATGCAAGCGTAACAGTTAAGCAAATTAAGCAAGCGTTAAATTCAATTGCGCTCAACCAATGATTTTTACTTTCAACCTGTAATATGCCAACTACTTCTGACGTGCCGGAACAAGTGCGATGACCCCGATATCGCTCGTGTGCAACTGTTAGAGCTCCACTCGTAATCTACCTTTAAGATTTCTCATAATTATGATTTTCAACAAATAAAAGCAACTTAATCTAATATTGTAGAATTTAAATTCAAAATAATTATTTCCAAACCTCATTATTTTTAATTATAATTTTTGTATTAAAACACAAAGCCAAAATGAACAATATATAACGTACCTAAATATTAACCACTTCTTTTAATCTATCCAGAAAATATGTAGTATTTTTAATCACAGGTGGTCAATTCTATTCGTATAACAATCTAGAAAAAACAAAAATAAGTTGTATAGTCAAAACTCTGGTCAAAATAATCCCATAGTTAATATACTTATCATTAGGAATTTTATCAACTACATTGCATAGAAGCATCTAATCCTTAATAACTCATAATACCTCCTTGAACTTTAGATAAATCAGTGGCCATTGACTAGATGCTTGCTCTAGGATCAAGCAATAATTTATGATACATCTCATCATCTACCAATTGTTTAGAGATCTCTGATTTTTTTGTCAGCAGTCATGTTCTATAATACAACTTTCCTTTTTTGTTGTTCAGATCACTATAGTCTTATTTGATTTCAACGACTTAAAGAGACACTGAAGTCAAAATTAATGTTTCATTATTCAGATAGAGCATGCAATTTTAAACAACTTTCCAATTTACTTCCCCTAACAAAATATGCATTTTTTTTTATATTTTTTTATATTTAAACTTTCTGAGTTACCAGCTCCTACTGGCCATTTTTCACAGAAAAATCGTATATGCGTTTGTGATTGGCTGATGGCTGTCGCATGGTGCGTGTATGAATTTGTGATTGGCTGATGGCTGTCACATGGTACAGGGGGAGTGGAAATA
The DNA here is from genome assembly GCF_027579735.1 of Bombina bombina. Taxonomy (NCBI): domain Eukaryota; kingdom Metazoa; phylum Chordata; class Amphibia; order Anura; family Bombinatoridae; genus Bombina; species Bombina bombina. The sequence goes on from NC_069503.1 coordinate 153,437,756, forward strand.
GACATAGCTTTTAAAATTGTCTGAAAAAAAAATCTACTACTCATTTGAAGTTCAGACTAAGGGGCATATTTAACAATGTGCGAGCGGACATGATACGAAGTAGCTTATCATGTCCGCTGCACATTGATAAATGCCGACAGCGTATGCTGTCTGCATTTATCATTGCACCAGCAGTTCTTGTGAACTGCTGGTGCAATGCTGCCCCCTGCAGATTCGCGACCAATCAGCCGCTAGCAGGGGGTGTGAATCAACCCGATTGTATTTGATCGGGTTGATTTCTGTCTGCAGCCTCAGAGCAGGTGGACAAGTTATGGAGCAGCGGTAGCTGGAAACAAGGGGCATCAAGTTCCATATGGAGCTTGATAAATATGCCCCCAAGGGGCCACTTTATCAAGCTCCCCCCTGTTTCTGCGCGTGCCTTCAGGCTCGCCGGAAACAGAAGTTATGAAGCAGTGGTCTAAAGATCGAATAAGATCGGGTTGATTGACACGCCCAGCTAGCGGCCAATTGGCCGCGAATCTGCAGGGGGCGGCATTGCCCCAGCAGTTCACAAGAACAGCTGGTGCAATGATAAATGCAGACAGCGAATGCTGTCTGTATTAATCGATGTGCAGCGGACATAATACGCTACATCGTATCATGTCCGCTCGCACTATGATAAATCTAGCCCTATGTGCTATTTCATTGTCTTGTTATCTTGCATTTGTTGATTATGCAAATCTACTGTGTTTACTGGTCATTTAAATGCCCTCCTTACATTAATCATAGGATTATGAAAGATTTAAGGTTGCACCAATACTGGCATTCATACCAATAGGATATATCATACTTTTCAATCTAACAATCTTTCTAACTTCATATGGCTGTAATCCAGGCATGTTTTTAATATTAAGTAAATATTGCATTTTGCAAAGTTCTAGTAAATGTGTTGATAGAAAGAACATACTATTGAAAAGAGAAACGTAACTAATGTACCCTGACCAGGGATAGGCAAGGTGTCCGTACACGGACACTGGTGTCCGTGACTAGCCCGTGCAGTGTCCGACACAACCTTAGTATATCTTTTCTTTCTGATTAAATAATTGGAATAAAAAAAAATATGTAGTGTGAATAAAATTAGTGGCTTGTCAAGAGACTGCTAGCGATAGTTATGGAATAAATAAAGCCTGAGTGAAATACTGGATGTGTATCTGCATCTGTATAATAACACCCAGCTCTATACAAAGACACAATAGTAACACTGACACAGGCGTATAGCCAGACAAGGGCTGGTTATAGGGTCAGTGGTATCTGCATCATTATAATAACACCCAGCGCTATATAATGACACAGTAGTGACACTGGCTCATGGGTATAGCCAGAGGAGGGCTGGTTATAGGATCAGTGGTATCTGCATCAGTATAATAACACCCAGCACTATATAATGACACAGTAGTGACACTGGCTCATGGGTATAGCCAGAGGAGGGCTGGTTATAGGATCAGTGGTATCTGTTTCAGTATAATAACACCCAGTGCTATATAATGACACAGTAGTGACACTGGCACATGGGTATAGCCAGAGGAGGGCTGGTTATAGGATCAGTGGTATCTGCATCAGTATAATAACACCCAGCACTATATAATGACACATAGTGACACTGGCTCATAGTTACAGGATGGCTGGTTATATGATCAGTGGTATCTGCATCAGTATAATAACACCAAGCGCTATATAATGACACAGTAGTGACACTGGCACATGGGTATAGCCAGAGGAGGGCTGGTTATAGGATCAGTGGTATCTGCATCAGTATAATAACACCCAGCACTATATAATGACACCGTAGTGACACTGGCTCATGGGTATAGCCAGAGGAGGGCTGGTTATAGGATCAGTGGTATCTGCATCAGTATAATAACACCCAGCACTATATAATGACACCGTAGTGACACTGGCACATGGGTATAGCCAGAGGAGGGCTGGTTATAGGATCAGTGGTATCTGCATCAGTATAATAACACCCAGCACTATATAATGACACAGTAGTGACACTGGCACATGGGTATAGCCAGAGGAGGGCTGGTTATAGGATCAGTGGTATCTGCATCAGTATAATAACACCCAGCACTATATAATGACACAGTAGTGACACTGGCACATGGGTATAGCCAGAGGAGGGCTGGTTATAGGATCAGTGGTATCTGCATCAGTATAATAACACCCAGCACTATATAATGACACATAGTGACACTGGCTCATAGTTACAGGATGGCTGGTTATATGATCAGTGGTATCTGCATCAGTATAATAACACCCAGCACTATATAATGACACATAGTGACACTGGCTCATAGCTAGAGGAGGGCTGGTTATAGGATCAGTGGTATCTGCATCAGTATAATAGCACCAAGCACTATAAAATAATGTTTTTAATTTCAAATGTACCGTGGTGTCCTTCACTAAGGTCTGTACTTTGGAAAAAGTCTGCCACAGCCTTTGTCTGTGCTTATCCCTGACCCTGACTGAACAAATAGGTTGCTTGAACAATAAAGTTTTGAATCTGACTGTATATAAACACAAATTAATTATGTGAGGATTGGAATGCAGTAGTTGTTTAATATCTGATTTTTGATTATAGGAGCACTTGAGCACAGTGTTGTGAAGATTATCATAGGCTGAGTGAAAAGCACGAGAGCAGCTTTACACAATCGTCCATTAATGCAATGATAAATATGGACAGCAAATTCTGTACACAAATTGCAATCTTGCGTGGACAGGTTTACTACCTGTGAACCTTGTCTATCTGGAGAATAATAAATTTGCATCTTTATGTTATGTTAGATTATGTTACACAATATTTGATGTTGAGTGCTGACTGAGTAGAAACACATTTTTTTGATGCACATATCTCACAACTGTTTTTAAAAAATATATAATTTAGTACATTATTGTGTTTCATTTATGAGGTTGATGCTTATACTAATCACAGGCTGTCCTAACACATGATCTTTAGAAGCAAGCATGTAGCAGTAGTATATTTAGAGCCAGATAACAAGTGAAGCGCAAACATTTGCGCACAAGCAGGTTTGTATTACTAGTTGAAAGTAAACGAGATTGTGTGAGTGCAAGTTATGCTAGAATGATTACCGTGTCCTCAGAGCTGTGGTTAACTGTTTCTTGAAACAAAATAGTCTCACAAAACACATCAAAAATACAAAGTATAGTTAAATGTATTAATATTGCACAAAAAAAATTATAAAGGCTCAAAGATATGAGATTAAGCAGGCGAAGGGCTTAACATAGGGATACATACATATACATGTCTACAGATGTATATGTATTTATATTTATATGTCTATATATGTGTATATATTAGTGATGTCACGAATAGTTCACCGGCGAATAGTTCCCGGTGAACATAGCATGTTCGCGTTCGCCACGGACGGCGAACATATGCGATGTTCGGTCCGTCCCCTATTCTTTATCATTGAGTAAACTTTGACCCTGTACCTCACAGTCAGAAGACACATTACAGCCAATCAGCGGCAGACACTCCCTCCCAGACCCTCCCACCTCCTGGACAGCACCCATTTTAGATTCATTTGGAAGCTGCATTCTTAGTGAGAGGAGGGACAGTGTAGCTGCTGCTGATTTAATAGGGAAATCAATAGCTAGGCTAGTGTATTCAGTGTCCACTACAGTCCTGAAGGACTCATCTGATCTCTGCTGTAAGGACAGCACCCCAAAAAACCCTTTTTAGGGCTAGAACATCAGTCTGCTTTTTTTTTTTTTCCTGTGTAATCTAATTGCAGTTGCCTGCCTGCCAGCGTGTGTGTCAGGCTCACAGCGTATACTGTGCCCACTTGCCCAGTGCCACCACTCATATCTGGTGTAACAGTAGTTTACATTTAAAAAAAAACAACAGTTTTTTGACTGGGAAATAATAGCAGACAGCTGCCAGTACCCAAGATGGCCGCCAATAAGGCAGATGGGGAGGGTTAGAGAGCTGTTTTGGGGGGGATCAGGGAGGTTGGGGGCTAAGGGGGGATGCTACACCACAGCATATGTAAATATGCTTTAAATTTCTTTTTAAAAACAATTAAAAAACCTTTTATTTTAGTACTGGCAGACTTTCTGCCAGTACTTAAGATGGGGGGACAATTGTGTGGTGGGAGAGGGAAGGGAGATGTTTGGGAGGGATCAGGGGGTCTGATGTGTCAGGTGGGAGGCTGATCTCTACACTAAAGCTAAAATTAACCCTGCAAGCTCCCTACAAACTATCTAATTAACCCCTTCACTGCTAGCCATAATACACGTGTGATGCGCAGCAGCATTTAGCGGCCTTCTAATTACCAGAAAGCAACGCCAAAGTCATATATGTCTGCTATTTCTGAACAAAGGGGATCCCAGAGAAGCATTTACAACCATTTGTGCCATAATTGCGCAAGCTGTTTGTAAATAATTTCAGTGAGAATCCTAAAATTGCGAAAAAATTTAAGTTTTTTTTAAATTAGATCGCATTTGGCGGTGAAATGGTGGCATAAAATATACCAAAATGGGCCTAGATCAATACTTTGGGTTGTCTACTACACTACACTTAAGCTAAAATTAACTCTACAAGCTGCCTACATGCTCCCTAATTAACCCCTTCACTGCTAGGCATAAAACACGTGTGGTGCGCAGTGGCATTTAGCAGCCTTCTAATTACCAAAAAGCAACGCCAAAGCCATCATCTTGACAAAGGCCGGTATACGGCTGAAACACGTAGATGCACCATTGAACTGCTACCACTTACTATCAGAGCACTCTGAGAAAGTCTGGATTTCAAATCTCCCGCAACAATACTGACAGCGGGGAATCCCCTCACTGATTGGAGGACTTCAGCCACGTGACGTTTGAGATTACGTCACACGCTAAACGTTTGCCGACGAAGGATTTCGGCTGAAAGGAAAGGAAAACAGCTGCGAGAAGGGACTTGGTTACCCGGTCACTACACACAGAAAAAGTGATCGAAGCTCCCGGTTGAGTCTCTGAACTCAAAGAGAGCCTGCCCGGAGGTACATGTCCAGCAGCTTAAAGGTACTTTTAGTTTTTTGTTCAGCACTTGTCGGATTTTATTGGGGATATTTGTGACTGTCTGGACAGATTGGAAAATAACGGGTCCTTTTGGCTTATTTAACCTTCTCAAGCACTACACTACTGTTGGATTTTACATAGAACTGTTTGTTCAAAGTGGAACTTTCAGGGGAATCAACACTGATTATACGCCTAAGCAAGTTCTCTTTTTTAAAATAATTAGAATTTAATTAAAGTAGTTTTTAAGTATATTTTCCAAAACCACCGGTGGTTAATTTAATGTCAATATATATTTATTTATGTTTGTGTATTTAAATATATGTATTATTAAACTTATTTTAGATGTTTTAGTTTTAACCCAGTTCATTATCATTTTCTAATATTAAGATTATGTGATATTTTCTACTATATCTAATTCTGTTTTTCTAAATCACTATTTACATAATAATAGGTATTATCCTTATGTTATATTGAAACCTTGATTCTTAGATATACCGAGCTGTTTTTAGCGCCACATCTATCTTTGTTTTTAGCTAAAGCCATATAAGTCTGCTATTTCTAAACAAAGGGGATCCCAGAGAAGCATTTACAACCATTTATGCCATAATTGCATAAGTTGTTCGTAAATAATTTCTGTGCGAAACCTAAAGTTTGTGAAAAAGTGAACAATTTTTTTTTATTTGATCGCATTTGGCGGTGAAATGGTGGCCTTAAATATACCAAAATGGGCCTAGATCAATACTTTGGGTTGTCTACTACACTACACTTAAGCTAAAATTAACTCTACAAGCTGCCTACATGCTCCCTAATTAACCCCTTCACTGCTGGGCATAAAACACGTGTGGTGCGCAGTGGCATTTAGCAGCCTTCTAATTACCAAAAAGCAACGCCAAAGCCATATATGTCTGCTATTTCTGAACAAAGGGGATCCCAGAGAAGCATTTACAACCATTTGTGCCATAATTGCGCAAGCTGTTTGTAAATAATTTCAGTGAGAATCCTAAAATTGCGAAAAAATTTAAGTTTTTTTTAAATTAGATCGCATTTGGCGGTGAAATGGTGGCATAAAATATACCAAAATGGGCCTAGATCAATACTTTGGGTTGTCTACTACACTACACTTAAGCTAAAATTAACTCTACAAGCTGCCTACATGCTCCCTAATTAACCCCTTCACTGCTAGGCATAAAACACGTGTGGTGCGCAGTGGCATTTAGCAGCCTTCTAATTACCAAAAAGCAACGCCAAAGCCATCATCTTGACAAAGGCCGGTATACGGCTGAAACACGTAGATGCACCATTGAACTGCTACCACTTACTATCAGAGCGCTCTGAGAAAGTCTGGATTTCAAATCTCCCGCAACAATACTGACAGCGGGGAATCCCCTCACTGATTGGAGGACTTCAGCCACGTGACGTTTGAGATTACGTCACACGCTAAACGTTTGCCGACGAAGGATTTCGGCTGAAAGGAAAGGAAAACAGCTGCGAGAAGGGACTTGGTTACCCGGTCACTACACACAGAAAAAGTGATCGAAGCTCCCGGTTGAGTCTCTGAACTCAAAGAGAGCCTGCCCGGAGGTACATGTCCTGCAGCTTAAAGGTACTTTTAGTTTTTTGTTCAGCCCTTGTCGGATTTTATTGGGGATATTTGTGACTGTCTGGACAGATTGGAAAATAACGGGTCCTTTTGGCTTATTTAACCTTCTCAAGCACTACACTACTGTTGGATTTTACATAGAACTGTTTGTTCAAAGTGGAACTTTCAGGGGAATCAACACTGGTTATACGCCAAAGCAAGTTCTCTTTTTTAAAATAATTAGAATTTAATTAAAGTAGTTTTTAAGTATATTTTCCAAAACCACCGGTGGTTAATTTAATGTCAATATATATTTATTTATGTTTGTGTATTTAAATATATGTATTATTAAACTTATTTTAGATGTTTTAGTTTTAACCCAGTTCATTATCATTTTCTAATATTAAGATTATGTGATTTTTTCTACTATATCTAATTCTGTTTTTCTGAATCACTATTTACATAATAATAGGTATTATCCTTATGTTATATTGAAACCTTGATTCTTAGATATACCGAGCTGTTTTTAGCGCCACATCTATCTTTGTTTTTAGCTAAAGCCATATAAGTCTGCTATTTCTAAACAAAGGGGATCCCAGAGAAGCATTTACAACCATTTATGCCATAATTGCATAAGTTGTTCGTAAATAATTTCTGTGCGAAACCTAAAGTTTGTGAAAAAGTGAACAATTTTTTTTTATTTGATCGCATTTGGGGGTGAAATGGTGGCCTTAAATATACCAAAATGGGCCTAGATCAATACTTTGGGTTGTCTACTACACTACACTTAAGCTAAAATTAACTCTACAAGCTGCCTACATGCTCCCTAATTAACCCCTTCACTGCTGGGCATAAAACACGTGTGGTGCGCAGTGGCATTTAGCAGCCTTCTAATTACCAAAAAGCAACGCCAAAGCCATATAAGTCTGCTATAATGGCATGTCTAGCACACAGTGTTGGGGTAAGGGTTCATCTGACCACTGATACCTGGTCTGCAAAGCATGGTCACAGGGCAGGTATATCACCTACACTGTGAAGCGGGCGTAACCCTTACACTACCTGATCGATACAACATCATACCTGATGTTTTAAAGCACGTTATTCCAAACAATTTAGGAATGTTAGGTGATTTATGCCCTTTATGGATTAAAAACAGGCTCTGCATCAACTATGTAATTTTCCATGGGAGTTTTGCCATGGATCCCCCTCCGGCATGCCACAGTCCAGGTGAAACAACTTTTCCATCACTATTGTGGCCAGAAAGAGTCCCTGTGGGTTTTAAAATTCGCCTGCCTATTGAAGTCTATGGCGGTTCGCCGGTTCGCGAACATTTGCGGAAGTTCGCGTTCCCTGTTCGCGAACCAAAATTTTTAGGTTCGCGACATCACTAGTATATATGTATTTACGTATTTAAATGTGTATATATGTATTTACAGACATATAAGCACAGAAATACATATGTATACATATATAGACATACTGTATAAATAAATGCAATTTCTTGTAACAAATATTTGGGGAAATTTCTCTCCATGAACATTCGTTGGCTGTACTATTTTGAGTGAGACCTATAAAAGCTCCAAAGATTTGTGGTTTCATAAGTACAGATGCAGGATCTATACTTTGGAATAGTAAAAAATATCCTTACCATGGTCTCTTTAAATAGTAATAAAAAAGTCCACTTTTTCAGGATAAAGATTTTTAATACCATTCTCTTAAAAAATAAATGAAACAGCAGGTGAACTGATATAATCCGTTAAAAGAAGAATGTTTGCACATTGGAGCAGAATATAACCATTGCTACAGTTCTTTGCCTAATTAGCACGTTGTACAATTCTGGAAAAAGAATGAATAGTTCCCCACTTCCTGTTTGCTTTTATTATAGACTCTAATCTTTGATACTGAGAAATCTCTTGTAGTGTTAAATTATGCACAACAATTGAATCAGCCACATTTGCAGATGTTGTAACAGCTGCACTAAATACTCAACTGCTTCCTGAGAAGTGAAGAAATAAATTATCCTCTTCATTTGGCATAATTGCATACTATTCTAACTTCTATTTTTTTTGGAAACAGTGCAAGAGGAAGGGAAAATTGAATGGTGTTAGTCATAAACCATTTAGTTTAAAGTCATTTTATTAAAAAAAAATAAAAAAAAATTAAAGGAACATTAAAGTGAAAAATGCGTTCTCTATTAAATAATTAATTGTGCATAGGGATATTAAACACCAAAAATGTTATTGTTTAAAAAGATAGCTAATCCCTTTATTTACCATTCCCTAGTTTTGTATAACCAACACTGTTATAGAAATATACTTTTTATTTCTGTAATTACCTTGTATCTAAGCTTCTAAAGACTGCCTCCTTATCTCAGATCTTTTGACAGACTTGCATTTCAGGCAATTAGTGCTGACTCTTAAATAACTTCACGTGTGTGAGCACAATGTTATTTATATGAAACACATGAACTAATGTCCTCTAGCTGTGAAATACTGTCAAATGTATTCAGATAAGAAGTGGCCTTCAAGGGTTTAGAAATTAGCATATAAGCCTACCTAGGTTTAGCTTTCAGCTAAGAATGCCAAGAGAACAAAGAAAATTTGGTGCTAAAAGAAAATTGGAAAGTTGTTTAAAATTACATGCCCTATCTGAATCCTGAAAGTTTAATTTGGACTTTACTATCTCTTTAACTTTAAAATCATGTTTTTTTTCCCCCACTTCCCAAGAGAGTCTGTAATGATTCCTCAACCCTTCACAGCTTTGACCCTGCTTTATTTTACACAGTGAATGCTTGTTTGGTGCACAAGCTTAGTTATATTTACCTCCACATAGGAGATAAAACAAGCTATACTCAAGAAGCTTTTAAGTAGTATAAGGGATATGTCCTTTAACTGCAAAACAATACACTTCCTCAGAGGATCTGAAGAGTATCCTACTGTAACACTGACATATTCTGCATAGTGATCCCTTGATCAGTGTACAATCACAGTTATATCTGTCTCTACAAAAGAAATAGCACAAACTGTTCTCAATAAGTTTTGAAGTAGAATTGGGCAGCTACCAAAAATATGTTTCGTACAAATTTTTCATAACAAATATTTGGGGAAATTTGTTTTCATGAACATTTGATGGCTGTACTATTTGGTATTTGTTTATTTTAAAATTAAACAAATATTCGTTAAACATTTACATTTGTTTTCATTAAAACGAATGTAGATGTTTAAAAGCTACAGGTGAAAAAGTTCACCTGTAGCTTATACTTACCTCTAGCGTGCCGGAAAGCCGCAATAACCCTGTCATCTTCATCACAGAGCACCGCCGATTTCAGTTCATCTTCTCTAATAAGTCCAGTTTTCCGCTTTGCCCAACGTCTGGTCATCTAATGGTTAGACAGAGACCAGGAGAGGTCTACAAAACCACAGTGTCTCACACCCACTGTGAAATTTGGTACAAAATTGGTGATGAACTGGGGGTGCTTCAGCAAGGCTGGAATCAGGTAGATTTGTCTTTGTGAAGAATGCATGAATAAAGCCACGTACAAGGCTATCCTGGAAGAAAACTTGCTTCCTTCTGCTCTGATAATGTTTCCCAACTTCGAGAAAAAATAAATTCCAGCAGGACAATGCTGCATGTCACACAACCAGGTCAATCAAGGTGTGGATGGAGGACCACTCGATCAAGGCCAACCCAATCTCCAGATCTGAACCCCATTGAAAACCTCTGGAATTTGGAATAAAGAGGAAGATGGATGGTCACACGCCATCAAACAAAGAAGAGCTGCTTGAATTTTTGCACCAGGAGTGGCATAAAGTCACCCATCAGCAATGTGAAAGACTAGTGGAGAGCATGACAAGACACATGAAAGCTGTGATTGAAAATTAGGGTTATTCCACCAAATATAAATGAAACAAAGAGGCGCCTCATGTGTAAATCAGACAGTCTTATTTTGGGTATATATGCACCAAATCCATCACAGGGTCCTCACATTTAATGAAAGCATCCAGTTGTGCTTATAGATGCAGGCTGATAGCTTAAAGGGCCACTAAACCCAAAATCTTTCTTTCATGATTCAGATAGAGAATAGAAATTTAAACAACATTACAATTTACTTCCATTATTTATTTTGCTTCATTTTTTAAATATCCTTAGTTGAAGAAAAAGCAATGCACATGGTGAGCCAATCACACAAGGCTTCTATGAGCAGCAACCAATCAGCAGCTAGTGAGCATATCTAGATATGCTTTTCATCAAAGAATATCAAGAGAATAAAACAAATTAGATAATATAAGTAAATTAGAAAGATGTTTAAAATTGCATTCTCTTTCTAAATCATAAAAGAAAAAATGTGGGTGGCATGTCCCTTTAAGGGGTATAAGATCACCACCTCCCGCTTGCAGGAACAGTATCAGGTGTCTTAGTGGAATGCTGATGATGGCATGCTGTTTTAAACAGGCAAACTAATAATACTAGCTTACACATATTGTATATACAACAAAAATATGCTTAAATGTATATACTATATGTGTTTGTTATGTAAGGGATGTGAATAATGAACATTTATGCATATTTTTTTTTTTTTATATATATATACTATATGTGTTTGTTATGTAAGGGATGTGCTTCACTTGGAGAGCACAAATTCTGGATCACATTCCTGTTTTAATTGACATAAGATTGTATGTACAATGTTTACAAGTGTGTATAAGGTGTAATGAGTGGATATGCTCAGCCAATTAAGATAAACCACTTTGATTGGAGATTGCTGTATTTTTAAAGACCACTTTGTAACGGTCATGTATGCCTGAGGAAATGATGATTTATGTAAGGGGAGACACATGTTGTGGGCTCCATTAACTAATAATACTTTGTTTTAATTGTTTTTAATAAATGTCTTAAACTAGTAGCGTTAGTTTGCCTTTTTAATACAGCATGATATGATCAGCGTTTCACTAAGACACCTGATACTGTTCCTGCCACCTTAAGATATCAGCCTGCATCTATAAGCACAATTGGGTGCTTTCATTAAATGTGAGTACCCTGTGATGGATTTGGTACAAATATACCTGAAATAAGACCGTCTGATTTGCACATGAGGCGCCTCTTTGTTTAATTAATATTTCAGGACTTTACCACTACTTATGTGAAGATACTTTGCCTCACTACTGGAAATCTTTGGGAGTTGGTCTAGTGCATTGGTCCCTGGAGGACTCCATTGTTCTTGGGACGGCCTATGATTATTCCCTCTAAGGACATTAATACTGGTTTGCATTTGTATATGCCTATTTGTCTCTTATAAATATATATATTCTTCTTATATTTTGCTTTATTTCATTTTATATTTTGATTTAAGTATTGGTGTACAGCGCCCCCTATGGGCCAGTTTTGGGCTTATATTGTATTCACTTATTCCACCAAATATTAGTTTCCAATCTCTTGCTAAGTTAAAGCATTAGTACTGTGTTTAAAAATAAATATGAACTTGTTTTCTTTGTATTATTCGAGGTCTGAAAACACTGTATCTTTTTTTGTTCTTTTGACCAGTTGTCATTTTCTGCAAATAAATGCTCTAATTAAAAAAATAAATATTTGGAATTTGGGAGAAATGTTGTCAGTAGTTTATAGAATAAAACAAAAAATGTTCATTTTACTCAAACACATATGTATACAGAATAAAACCAGAGAATCTGATCTCTAAATTTTTCCCAATAATTAAGGTAATTCTTGAGGTTGAAATAGAAATACAAACTCTTAGATGGGTGAGATGAAGTGACTATAAGCTGTTTAATCTACGAACTTCTTCTGAAGTTACTCTGTAAAGAAGGTCATTCCTGAGGATGAAATAGGAATACAGACTTAAAGGGACATGAAACCCAAATTTTTTCTTTCGTGATTTAGAAAGAGCATGTCATTTTAAACAACTTTCTAATTTACTTCTATTATCTCATTTGCTTCATTCTCTTGATATCACTTGCTGAAAAGCATATCTAGATATGCTCAGTAGCTGCTGATTGGTTGCTGCACATAGAGGCCTTGTGTGATTGGCTCACACATGTGCATTGCTATTTCTTCAACAAATGATATCTAAAGAATTGAGCAAATTAGATAATAGAAGTAAATTGGAAAGTTGTTTAAAATTACATGCCCTATCTGAATCATGAAAGTTTAATTTTGACTAGACTGCCCCTTTAAATTGACCTCCCACTGGTACCCCTTTTACGTCTACCACTCTACTCCTTGAATTTTTTTAATAATAGATCATTTGCCTAGTCATGCCCAAAGCTAACACTATAAGTATGCAAAATACATGGGTCACTCTCACTAGTCACCCTTTCTTTCTCAGTTATAAATTTTTTGATACTCTTCTAATATCTCTGACTCAGTTCACTGAGTTTCCACACCTTTGCCAGAGTGTTTTCCCCTTTCATTCAACAAAACCTCAGATAAAGCCTTATTAAATTTATACTGCCAATTCTGAGTTTCCCTTTTGTTTTAGTCCTTTTTTATTGGTTACATTCAACTCAGAGGTGAAGGTAAAAAATGTATGAAGGTTCTTGTCCTCTGATTCACCTTCTGGTTTTTCCTGCTTTGAGGACAATTGGGAAAGAAATAAGAAATTAAACTCAGGAAGGTTTCTTTCTGTGACCAATGGATATTACAACCAAGGTACAACTGCAGCTGAAATTTGTACTTCTTTACCCCAGTGAAATATTGTAAAGTACACTCATTGATACATAACACTTCTATTGTTTTATGTTTCCTTAGCTGAGAAAGCTCAACTAAGTCTCCTGACACCAAGGTCAGAGAACTGCCAGAGTCTACCAATGCTTCTGTATCTGTGTTTTTAATAAAACAGACAGACTCTGAAAGTATGTACACCTTCCACCATGCCTTCCTAATCCACAAAAAGTCCAAAGGGTTCTCTGCTAGTTCACACTCCATTGATTCTGACATGGGGCTAGATTAGTGGAGCATTAACTACATTTTTCATTGCATGCTAACTATGCTTAATTCATTCAGGGTAGAATTTCAACCTTTAATTTGGTTTAATTAGAAGCCTCATCTTCTAGGTCATAATAAGCCTAATGGACCTCACCAGGGAGATAGGGAGCAATTATTCTTGCCAATTGCTCAGGTGGTCAGGCTTCACTAGTGGTTAAATGCCAACAGAGAGTCTTCTACATCATCCTCTGGCATAATTTATAGGCAGCTGCCTGCCTTTATTCTGTTTGCTGCTCCCGTTTGTCTCGGCAGTGCCTCCGTAGTAATGCGGTCTGCAATCTCTTCCAGCATTTTATGGTCCCTTTTTTTATTCCTCACTCAATTCTCCAATTTTGATTGCTGCAATCTAGTTATACTCTTGCTGAGCTGCTAAAGAGGCTGCAGTCATTTGGTTTGTTTCTTGCTGTACTTTGGAAGCTTGTATCAGAGTCTTCACAATATCCTTCATGTTTAGCGTGTACTGTTGCTTTAACCCCTTAACGACCAAGGACATGCAGGGTACGTCCTACAAAAACTGACACTTAATGACCAAGGACGTACCCTGCACGTCCTCAGTGTTTTCAAGTGCTGGAAGCAATTGTGATTGCTTCCAGCCGCTTTCAGGTTATTGCAATGATGCCACGATATTGAGGCATCCTGCAAAAAAAAAAATTAAGCATCCGATGCAGAGACAGCCACTCTGTGGCCTTTTTTGCATCAGCCAGCGTTAGTGCTGATCGTTAGTGTGTGGGAGCCATAGCAGGGAGGCGGGTGGGTGGCCCATCGCTGAAGGATATCCTGATCCTGTCCCCTCTGTGTTTCCTGGAGTGTGCGAGGCGGCGGGAGCGTGCGTGGATGCGCACACGCTGCATTAAGTTAAAGTCAAAGGAGGGAGAAGGAGGGGGGAATGTTGGGAAAGGGATCTGGGAGGGGGAGGGGGGAGGGTATTGAGGGGGGGCAGCTACACTACAGAAAATGTTTATTTTAATTTTTTTTATAAAAGAAGGGCAAATTTTGTAGTAAACTGGGTACTGGAAGACAGCTGCTGGTATCTAAGATGGTGGCCAATAGGTTGAGGGGGAAGGCTTAGAGAGCTGTTTGGGGGGATCAGGGAGGTTGGGGGGTAATGGGGATCCTACACTTCAGATAAAATCTTAAAAAACAAATCTTAAAAAAACAATTTTATTTAAGATGGCGGTGACAATTGTGAGGTGGGAGAGGGAAGAGAGCTGTTTGAGGGGGGTCAAGGAGGGATCAGGGGGTATAATTTCTCAGGTGAGAGGCTGATCTCTACACTAAAGCTAAAATTAACAAGCTACCTAATTAACCCCTTAACTGCTGGGCATAATACAAGTGTATTGCGCAGCGGCATTTAGCGGCCTTCTAATTACCAAAAAGCAATGCCAAAGTCATATATGTCTGCTATTTCTGAACAAAGGGGATCCCAGAGAAGCATTTACAACTATTTGTGCCATAATTGCACAAGCTGTTTGTAAATAATTTCATTGAGAAACCTAAAGCTAGTGAAAAAGTTAATGATTTTTTTTATTTGATCGCATTTGGCGGTGAAATTATGGCATTAAATATACCAAAATGGGCCTATATCAATACTTTGGATTGTCTACTAAATAAATATATATACATGTGAAGGGTTATTCAGGGATTCCTGACAGATATCAGTGTTACAATGTAACCATCACTCATTTAAAAAAAAAAAAAAAGTGGTTTGGAAATAGCAAAGTGCTACTTGTATTTATTGCCCTATAACTTGCAAAAAAAGCAAAGAACATGTAAACATTGGGTATTTCTAAACTCAGGACAAAATTTAAAAACTATTTAGCATGGGTGTTTTTTGGTGGTTGTAGATATGTAACAGATTTTGGGGGTCAAATTTAGAAAAAGTGTGTTTCAATTTTTTCATCAAATTTTATCTTTTTGTTTACATTAAATAAATGATGTGATGAAAATAATGATATCTTTAGAAAGTACATTTAATGGCGAGAAGAACAGTATATAATATGTGTGGGTACAGTAAATGAGTAAGAGGAAAATTACAGCTAAACACAAACACTGCAGAAATGTAAAAATAGCCCTGGTCCTTAAGGGTAAGAAAATTTAAAAATGATCTGGTCACTAAGGGGTTAAGGTTTTCACAGCAGGAAAGTGGGCTCCATCACCAATCCCACCGCTGCCACCACTTGTGGTAAGGTCATTGGAAGTACAGTCACAATGGCCATGGTACCTGTGTTTTGGAACTCATTTTTAACATACACATTGTGTTGCCCCTTTAAGTAAAGTAAGTTCAACCAGCAAATCAGAGCAGGTAAACAAAAAGCCTACTTGTCTCAGGAGCCTACTTACACATAGAATTCCCCTTACTAATGCTTTACGGGACAGCTAGCCTGGAACCAGTCAGTACTTCACAGAAATTGCAACTGCAAATACTAAACAAATCAAAACAATTTGTTTCACCAGTTTGTCTCTTTACATGCAGTCAGCCATGCTAACAGGTTTCTAGCCTATATTTAATTCTAAAAAACAATCTGCTCTTTGAGACACAGACTGTTCCTAGAGAGCTGCTTATAAAGATTAAAGCTAACCTAATATGGAGCAGCTGTATAAACTGACCCAACAAGTTTAACTCTTTAGTAACAAGGAACAATTGCTCTCTATAACTGCCTGTTAATGTTTACACCTTCTCCTCCTTGTCACTATATATATATATATATATATATATATATAGATATATATATATATATATTCACATACTGTACACAAATATACAATAGATAGATAGATAGATAAATAGATAGATATCCAGTGGGAAAAGTGCTAACTCTATTACTAAGGTGCAATAAAATGTATTTTATTTTTGGTGGATGTATTGACACTAGAGTGGTGTCCAAGCAGCTTGTGCTTGTATGATAAGAAGTTACCAAGTTTGTAAGCAGGCTGCAGGAACTTAAAGGGCCATAATAACCAAATGTTTAAACTTTAAACACTTGAAAGTGATGCAGCATAGCTGTAAAAAGCTGACTAGAAAATATCTCCTGAACATCTCTATGTAAAAAAGAAAGATATTTTACCTCAAAAGTTCCTCAGTAGCCACATCCCATTGTAAAGGATTTCTAAGCAGCATTTTAGTGTGTCTGTCCTGGGACAGCTTAGGGGATGAGCCTTGTGAACTCTCATATTATTTCACCAATCAGGTAAAGGAAGCTTACTATGAAATCTCATGAGAGTTAAGTCAAATCTCATGAGATCACAGTAAGAGTTCATGACCTCAGCACTGCTGATGCTGATTGGCTGCTGTTCATTTCTTCATTTTTTTATTTTTTTTTACCTGCAGCTGGGAGCAGGTGAGTATAACTTTTTTACATAGAGATGCTCAGGTGATATTTTCCTGTCAGCTTTTTACAGTTATACTGCATCAGTTTCAAGTGATTTAGCATATGAGTATTATGTCCCTTTAAGTGACAAAAGCTTAGGCAATATGAGTTTCACTAAGATAGAGGGTCATACTGTATGTTAAGTGGTCAGGTGACACAGTGTGGCTGAGCCTGGAGCATCACAGCCTAACTGCAGGGTTTCTTCAAGGGTGGGTAGTTCACAAATGTGATGGGAATAGGTAGTAGCCACTTCAGAGCAAGCACAAGCTATTTTTATTTATTTAAATTGCTATATAAACATTAAAAAGCTATTTTACAGGGAAAATGTATCCAGCTATAATAGATATTAAAAAGCTCAATGTGTTTCATGACCATGCTGTTTTTTTCATAAATACTTGTGTTTTATTTATGGGTTTGTTGGTCATGCAGAATGGACGCTATTTGGGTGATAGCATAGGGGATAGAATTGCTGATAATTTTTTGAGTAGTCACTTGGAAAGTTGGAATGAGAGGTTTGACCGTTATATTTAATGCAACATTAGAGAACAGTAATGAGAAAGTAAATATTGCTGAAGGCAAAATCTCTAACTTTATACTTCTTCTGTGGGTATATTGTGCCATATTTGCTAGCAACTGCATCTGTGGATCATAATTTTGTGGCAGACTACCTAGAGGGGAGATATGGAATTAGAAAAATATTCACATAGACCTGGTTGAGATTCTGCGTACAGTTAAGGAGTGTTAGGAAACTATGAATATTTGCATATGTGAACTTTGAATATCTCAACTTTCCCTTTAAATCTTCTGATCACATGACAAACTGACACTATTTATCGTCATTTCCCCTTTCAGTCACTGCTAGGTAATTTGGTTACATGGATACATGTTATGCAACTACTCAGCTCTGTTAACACTAACTACTTGTTTTCTACTACAGCCTTATACAAGCTTCTACCAAGTTCTAATTTGTCTAATGTGACTCGAAGTATATCTGCTATAACGCTTGCCTTGTTTCTTCAAGAGGCTGTGTTTCTCTGAAACGGATTCTACAAACACACACGCTGGAGCGTGGGACGTGATCGTCATCTCCGTTCTATTCTACCAAACAGCTCACTTCAAAACGGCACTCATCCTGCATGTACTGGTATTGTTACATTTTCATTTCAAGTATTGTTGGCATTCTTTTGTCTGCTCTTATCTGGACTTTACTTATTGTGTGGCATTTCAATGTCTCTCTATGCCACTGCTAATGCCTCAGCCTGCTTAAAGTGTCAGACCTTGCTTACATGCTGCTTGTTGGAACACTGCAACGTGTCCTAACTACCTACACGTTCTTGCTACAGCTTACAGTTTTGCTTCTGCTAATTCCACTTATTATTACTGTACTCATCCTAAGTATTATGAACTCCAAAAAAATGCATTAACCTAGTCCTAAAGGCTCAGCTTCACTTGGATTCCTTTATCAATATGGTTGTGAACTATACATGCATACATTTTGTGTCTGTCCCTATGTTAACTCATACTAACATACACTTCTAGTACTGTTTTCTCTTATACTTGAATTTACTTCTTTGACCATCTCTGGGTCACCCTCAGTTCTATGATCACAAATAGGATATTAGATCTAACTGTATCCAAGGTTTTTTGGTGTAAGACTGAGCGGAGAAGTAAAAACCTTATATGTATACTTGGGTATACATCTGAGTATCCTAACAAGGAGAAACTAATGCTGGGGAATACTCACTTTTGCACACTTTGTGGCCTCATTTATTGGACAACAAAAACACCACAATCACTGCCAACCCACTAAGCTTTGGGAGAGGTTTAAATTCAAGGTTCCAGAAAATGAGTTACTTAACCAAACCCCACAGTGGTCAGCATTTCTGCTCAGGTGACATCAACAGCAGAGCCCACAACATACATGCTACGAGATATTTGGTCAGCCTATCAAGGGGAAGGGCACCTCCTAGCAGCTCTCCCATTGGCCTGTCATTGGGCCATAACTGATTATCAGAGGAAAGGGGATAATGGGAGATCCAACCATCAAGGAGTCTCAGTAAAGTCATCACTACAGTAAGTAAATGAAAATGTACATTTAAAATAAAAAAAAAACTATACTTTTAAGTAATTTCAGGCATGCAGTTTTATATAAATGAGGAACACTTCCAAAGAGCAGTAACTATGTAAGAAAATACTTAAAGGGACCATCAAACATGGTCTCTGTACTATTAAAGACTAAGGCCTAGATTTAGAGTTTTGTCGGTAACGACCCGCGTAGCTAATGCTGGCCTTTTTCTGGCCGCACCTTTTAAATACCTCTGGTATTGAGAGTTCACAGAATGGCTGCGTTAGGCTCCAAAAAGGGAGCGTACAGGCATATTTAACGCCACTGCAACTCTCGATACCAGAGTTGCTTACGGACGCGGCCAGCTTAAAAAACGTGCTCATTCACGATTCCCCCATAGAAAACAATGGGGCTGTTTGAGCTGAAAAAAAACCTAACACCTGCAAAAAAGCCGCGTTCAGCTCCTAACGCAGCCCCATTGTTTCCTATGGGGAAACACTTCCTACGTCTGCACCTAACACTCTAACATGTACCCCGAGTCTAAACACCCCTAACCTTACACATATTAACCGCTAATCTGCCGCCCCCGCTATCGCTGACCCCTGCATATTATTATTAACCCCTAATCTGCCGCTCCGTAAACCGCCGCTACTTACATTATCCCTATGTACCCCTAATCTGCTGCCCCTAACACCGCCGACCCCTATATTATATTTATTAACCCCTAATCTGCCCCCCACAACGTCGCCTCCACCTGCGTACACTTATTAACCCCTAATCTGCTGAGCGGACCGCACCGCTATTATAATAAAGTTATTAACCCCTAGTCCGCCTCACTAACCCTATAATAAATAGTATTAACCCCTAATCTGCCCTACCTTACATCGCCGACACCTAACTTCAAACATTAACCCCTAATCTGCCGACTGGAGCTCACCGCTATTCTAATAAATGTATTAACCCCTAAAGCTAAGTCTAACCCTAACACTAACACCCCCCTAAGTTAAATATAATTTAAATCTAACGAAATTAATTAACTCTTATTAAATAAATTATTTCTATTTAAAGCTAAATACTTACCTGTAAAATAAATCCTAATATAGCTACAATATAAATTATATTTATATTATAGCTATTTTAGGATTTATATTTATTTTACAGGTAACTTTGTATTTATTTTAACCAGGTACAATAGCTATTAAATAGTTAAGAACTATTTAATAGCTAAAATAGTTAAAATAATTACAAAATTACCTGTAAAATAAATCCTAACCTAAGTTACAATTAAACCTAACACTACACTATCAATAAATTAATTAAATAAAATACCTACAATTACCTACAATTAAACCTAACACTACACTATCAATAAATGAATTAAATACAATATTTACAAATAAATACAATTAAATAAACTAACTAAAGTACAAAAAATAAAAAAGAACTAAGTTACAAAAAATAAAAAAAATATTTACAAACATTAGAAAAATATTACAACAATTTTAAACTAATTACACCTACTCTAAGCCCCCTAATAAAATAACAAAACCCCACAAAATAAAAAAATGCCCTACCCTATTCTAAATTACAAAAGTTCGGTGAACCTGGTATGGTGAAGATAAGGTAGGAAGATCTTCAGGGGCTTAGTGTTAGGTTTATTTAAGGGGGGTTTGGGTTAGATTACGGGTATGTGGGTGGTGGGTTGTAATGTTGGGGGGGGTATTGTATGTGTTTTTTTTACAGTTAAAAGAGCTGAATTTTTTGGGGCATGCCCCGCAAAGGGCCCTGTTCAGGGCTGGTAAGGTAAAAGAGCTTTGAACTTTTGTAATTTAGAATAGGGTAGGGCATTTTTTTATTTTGGGGGGCTTTGTTATTTTATTAGGGGGCTTAGAGTAGGTGTAATTAGTTTAAAATTGTTGTAATATTTTTCTAATGTTTGTAAATATTTTTTTATTTTTTGTAACTTAGTTCTTTTTTATTTTTAGTACTTTAGTTAGTTTATTTAATTGTATTTATTTGTAGATATTGTATTTAATTCATTTATTGATAGTGTAGTGTTAGGTTTAATTGTAGGTAATTGTAGGTATCTTATTTAATTAATTTATTGATAGTGTAGTGTTAGGTTTAATAGTAACTTAGGTTAGGATTTATTTTACAGGTAAATTTGTAATTATTTTAACTATTTTAGCTATTAAATAGTTCTTAACTATTTAATAGCTATTGTACCTGGTTAAAATAAATACAAAGTTACCTGTAAAATAAATATAAATCCTAAAATAGCTATAATATAATTATAATTTATATTGTAGCTATATTAGGGTTTATTTTACAGGTAAGTATTTAGCTTTAAATAGGAATAATTTATTTAATAAGAGTTAATTTATTTAGTTAGATTTAAATTATATTTAACTTAGGGGGGTGTTAGGGTTAGGGTTAGACTTAGCTTTAGGGGTTAATCCATTTATTACAGT
This sequence comes from Bombina bombina, assembly GCF_027579735.1. Taxonomy (NCBI): domain Eukaryota; kingdom Metazoa; phylum Chordata; class Amphibia; order Anura; family Bombinatoridae; genus Bombina; species Bombina bombina. The sequence continues at coordinate 153,459,296 of NC_069503.1, forward strand.
AGCGGCAGATTAGGGGTTAATAATTGAAGTTAGGTGTCGGCGATGTTAGGGAGGGCAGATTAGGGGTTAATACTATTTATTATAGGGTTATTGAGGCGGGAGTGAGGCGGATTAGGGCTTAATAACTTTATTATAGTAGCGGTAAGGTCCGCTCGGCAGATTAGGGGTTAATAAGTGTAGGCAGGTGTCGGCGACGTTGAGGGGGGAAGATTAGGGGTTAATAAATATAATATAGGTGTCGGCGGTGTTAGGGGCAGCAGATTAGGGGTACATAGCTATAATGTAGGTGGCGGTGGTGTACGGAGCGGCAGATTAGGGGTACATAAGTATAACGTAGGTGGCGGTCAGCAGATTAGGGGTTAAAAAAAATTAATCGAGTGGCGGCGATGTGGGGGGACCTCGGTTTAGGGGTACATAGGTAGTTTATGGCTGTTAGTGTACTTTAGAGCACAGTAGTTAAGAGCTTTATAAACCGGCGTTAACCCAGAAAGCTCTTAACTACTGACTTTTTTCTGCGGCTGGAGTTTTGTCGTTAGATTTCTAATGCTCACTTCAGACACGACTCTAAATACCGGAGTTAGAAAGATCCCATTGAAAAGATAGCATACGCAATTGACGTAAGGGGATCTGCGGTATGGAAAAGTCGCGGCTGAAAAGTGAGCGTTAGACCCTTTCATGACTGACTCCAAATACCGGCGGTAGCCTAAAACCAGCGTTAGGAGCCTCTAACGCTTGTTTTCACGGCTACCGCCAAACTCTAAATCTAGGCCTAAGAGAATCTTTCAAAATGTATTTATTTATTTTTTATTTTTTTAAATTGCTATTCCTGTGCTGAATAAACCAACCTTTTCTGTGCAATTGTCCCTGTCAGCCAGTGAGCCTTAGGACTCAATTATTCTACCTTAGAGAACCACTAAATAGAATATAAATAAATAATTGACAAACACACAATACAAAGACAATGTGATAGCACTTTAAATGTGAAATCAGCAGTATAATATTTAATGGCTAATGTCATAGTTAATCCCATCTTCCTACCCCTGTTTCATGTGAAAGCCATCAGACAATCAAAAAAATAATATACACATATAATGCACACCTTTGCACATGCTCAGTAGGAGCTGGAATCTCAGATACTGGGTTAGATTAAAAGTGGAGCGCTAAATATTGCTTGCAAGCGATGTTAGTGCTCTACTTTGTAATACCAGCGCTCGATAATGTGCGCTGCTATTACAAGTAAATCGCAATGCAAATGCGAGCTTGCATTCACATTGCTAGGAAGCATTGCGCTCACAAGAGCGCACTTCTATAAGCTCCTATGGGAGTCTCACTCTGATGCCATCAGAGATGGAATCAGAACTTCGCGCAGTGAAGAGGGTAAGTAGCGTAGTGATGGGCAGCATTTTTAAATATACACATATTGAAACATAAATATATATTTATATAAGCATATACATATATATTTACTGGGATTACACAGTTCCCATAGACCGCAATTTAAAGGCACTTTTCATAGACCCCACGCCCGCCAACTTTCAGCCCTCATGACTGCTTTTTTATTAAAAATTAAAAATGCAGTTTTTAATTAAGAAAACTATAATGCAGAGGGCATTTAGAGGGCATTTTGGGCACTTTTACAAAATTAACCAGAAATCGGATCTCTGGTTGATTTTCTAATTTTCTATCCTAATTGCAATAACGGTAGCAATAACCAGCCACTTGTAATGGCTGGTTAATTATAGCGCTCGTTTGCGGGAGCACGATAATTTAGAGCTCCACTTGTAATCTAGCCCACTATATTTAGAAAAAGAAAATATATTAGAAAGTTGTTGTTTTTTTAAGTATTTTTTACTTCAGTGGACCTTGAAATTTAACCAGCTTTTACTTACCATTTTTCATAGAAAACAATTGTTTTAAAGTGTTTAATTGCTGTTCTTTCAAATACATGATAACATGTATTTGAGTAAAATGTCCGTTTTTAGTGTTCTCCTAGCCCACTAAGAATCGTTACCATTGTAAATGTGGAGTACATACAGTAAGCATAAAGCATATATTCCAATTTACTTGTTTAGAGGTTCTTCAATTCTAAGTTAAATGTAATGATGAACATAAACAAACTAATTTCATAGTTAAAGGGACAGTCAACACCAGAATAGTTGTTGGTTAAAAAGATAGATAATCCCTTTATTACCCATTCCCCAATTTTGCATAACCAACACAGTTATAATAATACACTTTTAACCTCTGTAATTACCTTGTATCTAATCCTCTGCAAACTGCCCCCTTATTTATGTTCTTTTGACTGACTTACATTTTAGCCAATCAGTGCTCACTCCTAGGAGCTTCACGTGCATGAGCTCAATGTTATCCATATGAATCACGTGAACTAACACCCTCTAGTGGTAAAAAACTGTCAAAATGATTTCAGATTAGAGGCGGCCTTCAAGGTCTAAGAAATTAGCATATGATCCTCCTAGGTTTAGCTTTCAACTAAGAATACCAAGAGAACAAAGGTATTGATGATAAAAGTAAATTGGAAAGTTGTTTAAAATTACACGCCCTATTTAAATCATGAAAAAAATTTTGGACTTGACTGTCCCTTTAAAGGTACATTCATTTATTTATAAATATACCGGTAAGTATTTTGCAATTCACTTGCAATCAAGAGTGTGTACGTTTTTAGCACTATATGGGCCAGATTACAAGTCGAGCACCAAATATAGTTCAGCAAAAGTGATATTTGCACTCAACTGAGTAATACTAGTCATGCAGCGATGGGCAGCAAATAAATATATATGTAGATGAATTTATACATATATATTTACACATATATATATATATATATATATATATATATACAGTATATATACAGTATCTAGTGCAGTAGTTTTTTATGAAAAAAGTAGCATTTTTTTATAGATAAAAAACTAAAAGTCACTTTATTTTGGGGGAGATCTGATCTCTGGTTAATTTTCTGAGTGCTAATTGCTTGTAATGGGTGAATTTGTAAGCAGTCTTTGCAACAACGTTTGTAGCAATGTTATACATAGTTGCAAACACTGCTGCAATAGAAAGCCAAAGACACATGCACAATTCTGTTGTCCGATAAGCTTACCTAGGTTTGTTCTTTATTAAAGGACACCAAGAGAACAAAACAAATTTTATACCAGAAATAAATTGGAAAGGTGTTTACAATTGCATGTTCTGCCTGAATCATGAAAGTTTAAGTTTGACTTTATTGTTTCAGGGCTCAGTTATCTGAAGCATACATGATACACTGTACAAAACAATCAATTCAAGCACCTCTAATGTTATAGTTTGTTGGTCTTTGTATTTGTCATATTCAGTTAAAATGCAAATTTATATCCTCATAAAAAGAATGTAACAGACAGGTTTTCCATTGATCACTTTAAAAAGAAAAATACACTATAACAATGTCAGTGAAATGTGAACATTCGATATGCTAGGTTACAAGTGGTGTGCTAAAGTTAGTACGGGCCACCATAATTAATATCACGACCTTGCATATTACAAATTGAAAGTAAACAGTTGCGCTGTGTGTGTGTAAGTGTCTGGTTTGTGTGTGCATTTATATATAAGTGTATGTGTTTATACTTATATTTTTGTATGTGTTTATATATAAATATATATATGTTTGTATGTGTGTGTGTGTAAGTGTTTGATTTGTGTGTGCATTTATAAATATACTAGTCCTTAAGCCCGTGTAAATGGGCCAAAATCCCCATCCACTTGGATCCCCTGTCCCTCCTTCCCCTACCCTGCCGCTCTCAACGTTTTTTTTCTGCAGTGCAGCGGTCCAACCCGCCCCCCTCCCCCGCCTGCTCCCGCCCCCCCCCCCACGCTCATATCTAATGTGTGTTTCTTTGTATATGTGTATAAAGATTTATGTGTGTGGCTATATACATATATATATATATAAAGACAAAAAATATCAGAGGGAACGCAATTGCTGTTTGAGAGCTTTTTAGTTACATTCCTAGCTGACAGTAACTTTCCTAGTTCTGTCAGTTCATTAATTATGGTGGTGCAGACCCTTTGAAAATTATTTATTATGGTTTAAGAAAGAGAGAAATGTCTAGGAGTGTAATCCTAGTTAAATAAAGACAGGGATTTCAGCACTCTTTTAAGAAAATAAAGCTCTTGAGACCAAAGTACGTTTTAGAACAGTGAATTTATTAATCCAATTGTGAACAGGGAAATCCTCCAACTGTATGCACACTACTCCCCAGATGGGAAAGATACAACACACTGTGTAATATTCATTAAAGGGAGTTTAAAAAGAAAACAAAATCTACTTCTATACACACTAGAGTTAGTATTTGAAACCTGACCGGTCAGGGGTGCACATTATATACATACAAAGACAGCCAACGTTATATAAATTTGATGTATGATACCTTTATGTAACCTCTACACCCTGCTGTACACAGAACCCCTTATAAAGAGGTATAACCTGGGCAGGTATAAAGTAGTGGGATCTAAGAGGTCAACTAGGGGTATCATGAACAGAAGCAGGTCACAGCTTATTGTCACAGTTACAATATGGTTTGCAATGAATAGCCTGAAATGTAAAGCCTTGATTTGAGACTCACTACACCCAACTGCTCTCAGTACTCCAACCAAGGAGAGTATAATACCGGGCAGTACAAAAAGTGGTAATTATTACCAGGATCTAAGTGGTCTCTAAGTTAGGCTTTCTTGTATTAAACAATATGCTTATAGAGCGACATGTTAAGGCAAAATCAGACAGTATGTGCCCTTATTATGCTACTTTGTTAGCTCTTCATGCAAGGCTTGCAGTAGGAAAGAATAAGCAAAAGTAGAGGGTTATAGCATAAAGCACAGTGGGTAATATTTCCTCAATATTGCTGAGATCCTGGAAATGCTGACAGGTGAGGCTGCGTGCAAAGAGAATTGTAGCAAGCAAGAAGAAAAGCAGTTCACAATGCTGTTACTATAAGTTCAACTTAGCGTATAGGTGACAATGTTGCTATCCTCGACACCTATTGTAGCAGTACCCAGAGATTTCTTTGTGAATATATTCCTCACGGGTTAATTAGACATGCAAGCTTTTACAAGTATCCATAGTTGTGTGTGACCGTGATACAGTCCATATTAGTGAACCTTTATGTAACATATACGACCTTGCTAATTCCAGACGTATCGCTGTGGCAAGGTGTGTCCTTGTTGCTTCTCTGGTCCTCAGGTTACACTTGTTGCGCTTCTGTGTTTTCACCGCAGGTACCATCAACCATGCGGTTTGGAGGCTGTGTTAGTAACGTGCACCACGTAGGCCGGTCGGCTTAGCCAATGCCGACGCGCGTTTCACCCGCAGGGCTGATAGACAGACCGGGCTTCGTCAGGGCGGTATATTGAATGGACTCCCTAGTCCTTATTTATAGCATTCTGTAATAGCGCCCCTGCTGGAGGTGAAAATATATTGCATATCTAAACATTCTAATTTACACATAGACTAAAAAGTAAAAAACAGAAAAACAAAAAAACAAAAAGCATTTTGCAGATGTGCTGCACTTTAAAAACAAATGATAACTCTAGGTAGATATTCCTTTTTCTGAATAGCTTATCTTGATATACATATAGTTTTTCTCATATCTAAGATTATTATATCGTTTTTATTGTAGGGAAATACAAATTAGAAAAAGTGTTCTTGGAAGGGGCTTTCATGAAATTTTTCTGTCCTATAGAAAACAGGCCATATCAAGTTTATCATTTAGACCATCCGGCAGTTGAGTCCCCAACTCAAAGATCCACCTGCATTCTTTCTGCAGGAGGACCTTGTCGTTGTCGCCCCCTCTGCCGTTGGTAATTCCTCTATCTATACAAATAAATTTTAGAGAGTCAGGAATGCAATCATGTACCAGTTCATAGTGTTTTGCAACATTGCTCTTCTGGTTTTTGTTTTTAACATCATCTCGATGTTCTGTGATTCGGTCTTTTATGGCTCTCCTCGTTTTTCCCACATAGAAACGTGGGCAGCTGCAGGAGAGTAGGTAGATTACTCCTTCAGTATTACAATTGGTAAAGTGTCTTAACTTGTATCTTTTCCCTGTGTGGGTGCCAAAGTCTTTAGTTTTGACCATAAATTTACATGCCACGCATCGACCACAAGGGTGGTTACCAAATGACCTATGTCTTGTCAGCCAATCTGTCTGTTTTTGTTCAGACCTGTATTGGCTTCTTACCAGCTTGTCCTTCAGATTGCAAGCTCGTCTAGCTGTGATATTTGGATAATTCCCAACTTCTTTTGATACTCCCACATCACTTACAAGAATTTTCCAATTCTTGGCCAGAATCTCCTTTAAGGTATTCCAATGACAGTTGTAGTCTGTAACCAGCCTTATTTTTGAATCTATTGTTTTTTCTTTTTGTTCAAGAAGTGTGTTTCTGTTTGTATGTGCAGCATTGCTAAATGCCTTTTTTACATTTCGCTTGGAATATCCTCTGTCCAAGAACCTTTTTTGCATCTCTGCCCCATGCTTCAGGAATCTTTCTTTTGTCGAGCAATTTCTACGAAGCCGTAGAAATTGCCCTTTCGGTATACCTCGTATCAAGTGTGTTGGGTGATGACTCAAAACTAGGAGGAGGCTGTTAGTAGCAGTACTCTTCCGAAAGTTTTCAGTCACTATCATTCCTTGTTCAATTTTTACATTTACATCTAGAAATGATATTTCCTTCTTACTATATTGCAGGGTTAGAGAAATGTTGCTGTCATTTATGTTGAGGGTGCGAACAAATTCTTTAAGAGTGCTCTCCGATCCCTCCCAAATTAAAAAGACATCATCCACATATCTTATCCACATGTGGATGTTTTCTTCAAAAAGGGGGTTTTGGAACACTTCATCCATTTCCCACTTTCCGAGATGTAGGCAAGCATATGTTGGGGCACATGTGGCACCCATTGCAGTGCCTCTTTTTTGCTTGTATATTTTATTGTCAAACATGAATATGTTGTTACTGAGCACAAATGTTAGTAATTCCACCACAAAGTCTGTGTGGTTTTGGACATTTGTGCCTCTTGTCATGAGATAGTGTTTACACGCTTGTATTCCCACTTCATGTGGGATGGATGAGTATAAACCCTCAACATCAAGACATACCAACCATGCTTCCTGAGGGATTGATAGTCCATCTACTTTCCTGAGGAAGTCTGCAGTATCCAGAATGAAGGATGGCATGGTATTTAAGAATGGTCTTAGAAAATGGTCAATATAATTTCCCAGATTTTCTGTAAGGCTGCCTATTCCTGCAATTATTGGACGGCCTGGAGGATTATTGGAGTTTTTATGTATCTTAGGGATACAGTAAAAGACCGGCATCACAGGGTGCTCAGGGTATAGGTATTTAAATTCTGTTGCAGTAATAATTTTCCTCTCTTTTGCAATCTTTAGAATGTTAAGGAGGGAAAACTGCAGAGAAGAGGTAGGATTGAAGGTTAGATTTTGGTATTGATTTTTATCTAAGAGTTGGCGCTTTGCCTCAAGGACATACATATTTTCGTCCCATAGGACTAAATTGCCGCCCTTGTCCGCCTGTTTTATGATCAGTCCTTTAGCACTCATCAGTTCTCCAAGGGCTTTTCTTTCTGACTTGCTTAAATTATCATTTACTAGTCCAGTGAAAGAAAGGCCAGCCACTTCTCTCTCTACCTGCTTTACAAAGATGTTCACAGCAGGTACCATCGATAGTTGTGGCATGTATTTGGATTTTGCTTTAAAATTAGTTTTGATCGTTTTACATTCACTGGAATCAATGGCTTGTGAGGGATCATATTGACTCCCTTCATTTTCAGCCAGCAAAGATTGAAGATCTACAATTGAGGCATTGTCTTCCATGGTAAGAGATACATCTTCCACTAGATGTCTACTCTTTCCTTTCATTATCTGAGACAGGACTACCCGTCTAGCAAACAAATGAAGGTCTTTGATGAAATTAAATTTATCAAGGGTGTTTGTAGGACAAAATGATAAGCCTTTTTTAAGAACCTCAACATGAGATATGCCAAGTTTAAAAGTAGATAAATTGATAATTTGCAAGTCATTATCTGGTTGGTTTAGAATCCCCTGCGACTGCGAAAACGTCGGGGTCTGCCCTGGGAATAATTCCTCTGGGTTTGATCGTAGCCCTGTTGGCGACGTTGCCTGGAGGGATATCGTCTCTCTTCTGAAATTGAACTTGTCCCCCCTCTTCCTTCTCTTCCTGCCGCCTCTCCTCCTTCCCCTAAAAAAGAGTTCTTATTTTCAGGGGTAACTCTGGAATGATCTACTTCCACGTCAGAGCTATCTGTGCCCGAGTCATAAGCTCCTTTTGCTGATTGATAACTATAAACTTTGTTGTTTTTGTAGTCATCATTGTCTCTAGAAAATTTTCTTCCTTTTCTTAGTTTTATGTCAGTTTGTAATCTTGCTATCTGTTCTTTTATTTTCATCATTTAATTTAGCAAAATTTGAATTTGTTTCAAACATATTGACTACTTTTAGAGACTCTTCAGCTTGATTTATAGTTTTTTCTAGTCTTTCTTTATTTCGTTTCACCATTTTATTCATGAGGATGATGGAACAGTCTGAAAGACTGGTATTCCAATCTTCCATAAATTCCTCCCCACCTTCATCTTCTCTCAAATTTGTCCCAGGGTCTAGCCTAAGGCGTAGGCCTCTGGGTATGATCTTTGTTTTTATGTAGTTCTCAAGACTAGATGAAGTAGATTTTGTTTTCTTTTTAAACTCCCTTTAATGAATATTACACAGTGTGTTGTATCTTTCCCATCTGGGGAGTAGTGTGCATACAGTTGGAGGATTTCCCTGTTCACAATTGGATTAATAAATTCACTGTTCTAAAACGTACTTTTGTCTCAAGAGCTTTATTTTCTTAAAAGAGTGCTGAAATCCCTGTCTTTATTTAACTAGGATTACACTCCTAGACATTTCTCTCTTTCTTAAACCATAATATATATATATATATATATATATATATATATATATATATATATATATATATATATATATATATATATATTTGTGTGTGTATAAATATATATACTGTATATATATATATGTTTGTGTATGCAATAAATATATGTATGTATACAGTATATGTATATATACAATATATGTATATATATATATATATATATATATGTATGTCTGTGTGTGTGTGTATTACCCTCCAATGTATGCACATAATAATGCATTAGATTTATGCATTCTATAGATTTTTTTGTCGGTCTACAGGTCATATCAAAAGATTAAAAGACTATAAATAATTAGGATGATAAATAAATGTAACAGTAGGTATAAACCAGAACATTCTTGTTAGAAATTAATTCATTTCTTAGCCATGATTGATATATTTTTTCTGCTGTCATTTATTAAGCCTTTAACTCTTGACAGAGACGTTAGGCATATGATTAAGATGATTGTCAATACTTGAAGTTTTTGTTCAGAAAGAAAGATTAATTGTAATTCACTCAAGTAAAATTCTTTAGCATTTAAGAAACAAAAAATATAATAGGTTTACATCCTTTTTCATTGTAAGTATATTCTTTATACATCTACTGCCTAGCATGTCACCCCTTAGTGTGTCACTCAAAGTTCTCTCAGCAAATATCTACATGCTGAGTTAATGGAACATAATGTGTCATCACAGTATAGTTTCAAAAAAGAGAACACTTTTAAAAATACTATTTTTTTGGTTTCACATAGTTTTAAAGATAAACTTCACCAATGCTTCTATATATCTGTCAGTTGATCTATCTATCTATCTATCTATCTATCTATCATCTATCTATCTATCTATCTATCTATCTATCTATCTATCTATCATCTATCATCTATTATCTGTCTGTGTGTCTGACTGTCTGTGTCTATTTATCTTTCTAACTTTCTCTCTATCATCTATCTATTTATCTGTCTGTCTGTAAGTCAGTCTGCCTGTCATAATAGTTTATGGCATTTTTTAATTCTTAGTCCAATCAACCAATAGAAAAAGCTTTCATTCTATTGGTTGATTGGGCTAAGATTTAAGCCAATAGAAATGCAAGGACACCCCTATATAATGAGGAAGCTCACATGAATGTTTTAGTGTGCAACGATGATCACATGAAGAGGGCGTCTGACAGACGAAAAAGAAGCATCAGATGGAAGATGGAAGAAGATGACTGCTGCCATGAAGATGGAGAGGACCACCCCAGAAGATCGTCATAAAAAGAAGTGGAGTACCGCTGGAGCTGATCATGTAGAACATTGAAATTTTGTGTTAGGATTTTTTTTTCTTTTAGAATATTGTTTTGTTTCTACCCAAACGAGAGAAACTATTTTAGGGCAATGCCCTACCAAATGCCCTTCTTAGTGGGAATCTTTTTTTAGGATAAGGTTGTTTTTATTAACAGGTTTTTTTAGTATAGGATTTTTTTTAGTATAGGGATTTTATTTTTCAGTTTAGGGTTTTTGTTATATTAGGATTTTTTTTAGATTTTTTTGATTGGGTAAAAAAACTGTTAGACTTTAGGGCAAGGCCTTACCAAATTACATTATCATGGCAATGCCCAACAAAATGCCCTTCTCAGAGCTTTTTTTAGGATAATATTTTTTTTTTAAACAGTTCTTTTTTAACGATATATATATATATATATTTTTTAAAGAATAGTTGTTTTTTTATTGGGCAAAAGAGCTGTAATTAATTACTTTAGGGACATTTTTAGTTTAGGTTTTTGAAGATAGATATTTTTGGTTTAGGTTTTTTATGTTAAAATAATTTTTATTAACATAACATCACATAGTATAATAATGAACATATACTTTTCCATACATCAGTGGACCATCAACTAATACAGCTAGTTAACTACTTTTATCAACATCAAATCGTCCATCGACCATGCTTAGCCGTATATGTAACTTCTGAATTGAGATACAAGATCAAAATGTCCAAACACTTATACATTATGTCTTGTAGTATGGTCTTGTCTCAAATATCATAACAAGTCCTTTAGTTCGACGTACCAAAAAGGTCACCAGTTAACAGAGATGTCTTTTATATGACTATCTAAACATGTAACAAGTCAACAAATTAAGCAGTATGGTTTAGGTTTTTTAAAGGGACATAAAACAAAACAAGTTGGGATCGAGACAAAATATAATAATATGTACTTTAATTACTTTACCTGTGATTTTATACTGCAGTGCCTCGCCATTAACAATTTTCTTTTTAGTTTCTGAATTGTAAAGCTCTAACTCCGCCCACACAATTCCTTCTATGGTTTTATCTATATCTAATGTTTTGGTAGAATGCAATGTGTATAGGGATTATCTGATAGGAGCTGTGAACTCAGTTGAAATGCAATGCCTGTGTCTAAACTTTGATAAGGGGGGTGGAGTTGGCTGCTCCAGGCAGCTTAGCTATGTAATTCATTTTGCTTATTTTTGAATATTATTTTAAAATAATTGCCAGCAATTTTTTAACTATTTTTTAATGCAAACTATTTTAAAATAATTAGCCCTTTTAGGATATGCATAGATCTCAACCTGTTTTATGTCCCTTTAAGATTTTTATTTGGGGGGGGGTGAACGGGTTTAGATTAGGGATTTTTGTGGCAAGTAAAAGAGCTTAATTGCTTTAGGGCAATGCTCTACAAAATGCCCTTTTCAGGGCAGTTTTTAAAGCAGGTTTTAGTGTTAGTATAGGGTTTTTTTATTGTTGGGTGGGCTGTTTTTAAGTGGACTTTAGTTTTAGGATAGGCATAACATTTTTTTTTTTTTTTTTTTTGTAATTTGTTTTTTTATTTTTGCAATGTTAGCGTTTGTTATTTTGTGTTACTTTGTGGGTTTTAGGTTAGGGTCTTGTGGGTGTTAGCTGTTAGGTAGTTAAGTAGTGTAGAGCTAGATTGCTTTTGGTGGTTGTGTCAGTTTAGAGGTTAATAAATTTGTTTTTTTGTGGTAGGGGTTATGGCAGTTTATGGGGTTAATAATAGGTTAGTGAGTGTTTGCATTGGAGGCATTTGTGGTTTAGGGGTTAATAGGTTAGGGGTTATTAGGTTAATAGGTTATGGCAGATTAAGTGTTAACAGCTATGTTTAAAGTGAGTCAGTGTGGGAGGGTCTTTGGAAGTCCACTGTGCTAAAATACATTGTCGGGCCAGTAAGGTACTGAGAGTAAGCATGAGGTATAGTGGCTTATGTTGTGGTTGCCAAGACAAAAGGAAAACATATTTAGAGTCAAACAGGAGGTCAATGTTGAAGGTTACCTTGATCCAATATTGTAATCATCTCCAAAATTGATTAACATATGTTCACGTAAAAAAATAGTGATTAAGGGAGGGTGTTGGTAAGGAACATTTAATACACTGGTTCAGCGGGTCCTGGTTCCAGTGAGATCTGCGTGCTGGAGTAATGTAGTCTTTACTTAGCATCCTGGTCTGCATTTCCCTAATCTGTACTGCCAAACTAGCAGACCTTGTTCTTTCTAGACTGATAAGTACATCATTAGCAGATATATTTCCCAAGTCCTCCCTTTGTAGTTTAGTTAGTAAACTTCCCATGACTTTTTTAGAAGTGTGTGCAATTAAAAGACGGTAGATAGGTGACATAGAGAAACATGTAAACATGTAATTAAATAATTGGTTTAGGATTGGGGAGACCTGGGGCAACAGTAGGCGATAGAACTCAATAGGGAGTCCATCTGGGCCTGCCACCTTTCCCAGTGATAGAGATTTAATGGTATGCTGGATTTCGTCCAGCGCTATTGGGGCGTTGAGAGTGTTTATCTGGTCCTGGGTGAGGTGTGGGAGTGTAAGTGATTGCCAGAAAGCATGGAAGGAGCTTGGGGAGTTTGGTTGTTGTTTTTTTATAAAGATTAGAGAAATAATCTGCCAAACAGCTGGCTATCTCTAAAGGGGTCCTAAAAACCTTACACTCATATTTCAAGGCAGCAATGTCTTTCTTGACTGATTTTGCTTTCACAAGTGTTGCTAAGAGTCGCCCGGATTTTCCGCCGAAGCGGTAAAATCGACCTGCTGATTTGAGAAGGCCAGTAGCGGCCTGCTGTTGAATAAATGTGTCCATTTCTGCTTTAGCGGCAATATAGCTGTCATACGCTGGGCGGGATTTTAGAGTACAGTAATTTATGTATGTCTGTCCTAAACTAGCTTGTAAGGAGTCATGTTTGTGTTGCATTTTACATTTCAAATTAGCCATGTAAGAGATAATATGTCCTGTGAGGACCGTTTTGGCGGTCTCCCAGAGCAATTGTGGGTCAGAGGAGTGTATGAAGTTATCAGTATAAAAATCATTCCAAGCATGAATCAAGTATTTTTGGAAGGGTTCAGAGGTAAGAAGGTAAGAGGGAAAGCGAAGTGTGTACCTGTTAGGTTTGTTGGGGAAAGTCCCTATTGTGAGTTCCACAGGTGCATGATCGGATATTATAATATTATGAATTTTGTCAGATTTAACCTGGGCAATTAGGGAGTCTGAAATAAGGAAAAGGTCTAGCCTAGAAAGGGATGAGTTAGACTTGGAGAGACATGTAAAATCCCTATCATCCGGGTGCCTCTTACGCCAGATATCACACACAGCCAAGGTGTCTGAGAGTAACCTTCAGTTCAAATCTTCCCTTATAGTGGAGGATACGTTTATTAATCAGATCCTCAGTGGGCCACGTTCTGTCCAAGGTAGGGTGTGGGGTTAGATTAAAATCACCCCCCAGGATAAATTTAGTGCCTATAAAGGGAGACAAGGCCTGGATCAATGTTTTCCAGAAGAGCAGGGAATTATTGTTAGGGGCATAAATGTTGCAGAAGGTGTAATGAACTTTATCTATCAATGCTTGTAAGATAAGAAACCTACCGTCAGGGTCTGATATTGTATTTAGTATTTCTACTTGCAGTCTTTGGCCAAATAAAATAGCTATCCCCCTACTGCTACTTTGATACGATAAATAAGCTATGCTACCCACCCAGTCACTACGTAATTTCTCATGTTCTCCGTCATTAAGATGAGTCTCTTGTAGAAATGCGATATCCGCATTAAGTCTGCGGAGGTGCGTTTGGATAGATTTTCTTTTAATCGGGTAATTAATGCCCCCTACATTCCATGAAATTAACCTAAGGGCCATCACTCGGCAGTATAGAGGTTTAGGCACATCAGTGACCATAAAAGCCTCCTAGGGTTAAGGGTGGGGGACAGAAAGTGGAGGGTTTGTCTCTTTTCCTTATATATGTGAGGTAGAGTATGTATGCAAGGCCTAGAGTCCAGTCATCTATTGGATGGAGGATAGTTCGGGGGAGTAGAGTTGCAAGGCCTAGTGGAGATGCCAATTGGAGGTTATGTCATATGGGCTTGTAGTACAAACGGATATAAGATATTCAAAATACCTGGATAGTAACAGCAACATTTTAACACTAATATTAATTGACATACAGGCAAAACAGGTAGGGTTCATGTGAGCTAAAATTCATCAACAAAAAGAGCCTCTGTTGGGATAACGATATCACATCTTTCCATACATACAGTGGTTTATAAACATACAGTGTGAGTGTATACGGATATATCAACAATATGTAAGTGATAACTAGGCCTGGCCTAAGAGAGCGAGGCCCACCTGAGCCCACCTCCGCCACCCAGCGAGCAGCCTTTAAAGATACCTGGTAATTGGTTATGATACTATTGGGTTTCAGTATGTCAGCGTTATGGCTAAGTGCAAAATGGTCAATTAACAAACGTAACAATAACAGTAACAATAACAGTATAAAACAAAACCTTAAAACAGTTAGAATTGATGGAACAGCAGTGTGATTAATGTCTATATAAAATTGGACCCTGGACTTAGTGGACATATCCAAAGACAGAAAGCAACCACTAATTATAACAAGTGGGGAAGTGAGAGCTAATGATAGTAGACTATGGCCTAGATTTGGAGTTTGGCGGTAGAAGGGCTGTTAACGCTCCGCGGGTTTTTTTCTGGCCGCACCATAAATTTAACTCTGGTATCGAGAGTTCAAACAAATGCTGCGTTAGGCTCCAAAAAAGGAGCGTAGAGCATTTTTACCACAAATGCAACTCTCGATACCAGAGTTGCTTACGGACGCGGCCAGCCTCAAAAACGTGCTCGTGCACGATTCTCCCATAGGAAACAATGGGGCTGTTTGAGCTGAAAAAAAACCTAACACCTGCAAAAAAGCAGCATTCAGCTCCTAACGCAGCCCCATTGTTTCCTATGGGGAAACACTTCCTACGTCTGTACCTAACACTCTAACATGAACCCCGAGTCTAAACACCCCTAACCTTACACTTATTAACCTCTAATCTGTCGTCCCCGCTATCGCTGACCCCTGCATATTTTTTTTAACCCCTAATCTGCCGCTCCGTAAACCGCCGCAACCTACGTTATCCCTATGTACCCCTAATCTGCTGCCCTAACATCGCCGACCCCTATATTATATTTATTAACCCCTAATCTGCCCCCCTCAACGTCGCCGACACCTGCCTACACTTATTAACCCCTAATCTGCCGAGCGGACCTGAGCGCTACTATAATAAAGTTATTAACCCCTAATCCGCCTCACTAACCCTATCATAAATAGTATTAACCCCTAATCTGCCCTCCCTAACATCGCCGACACCTACCTTCAATTATTAACCCCTAATCTGCCGAGCGGACCTCACCGCTATTCTAATAAATGTATTAACCCCTAAAGCTAAGTCTAACCCTAACACTAACACCCCCCTAACTTAAATATAATTTACATCTAACGAAATAAATTAACTCTTATTAAATAAATTATTCCTATTTAAAGCTAAATACTTACCTGTAAAATAAATCCTAATATAGCTACAATATAAATTATAATTATATTATAGCTATTTTAGGATTAATATTTATTTTACAGGCAACTTTGTAATTATTTTAACCAGGTACAATAGCTATTAAATAGTTAAGAACTATTTAATAGTTACCTAGTTAAAATAATAACAAATTTACCTGTAAAATAAATCCTAACCTAAGATATAATTAAACCTAACACTACCCTATCAATAAATTAATTAAATAAACTACCTACAATTACCTACAATTAACCTAACACTACACTATCAATAAATTAATTAAACACAATTCCTACAAATAAATACAATTAAATAAACTAGCTAAAGTACAAAAAATAAAAAAGAACTAAGTTACAAAAAATAAAAAAATATTTACAAACATAAGAAAAATATTACAACAATTTTAAACTAATTACACCTACTCTAAGCCCCCTAATAAAATAACAAAGCCCCCCAAAATAAAAAATTCCCTACCCTATTCTAAATTAAAAAAGTTAAAAGCTCTTTTACCTTACCAGCCCTGAACAGGGCCCTTTGCGGGGCATGCCCCAAGAATTTCAGCTCTTTTGCCTGTAAAAAAAAACATACAATACCCCCCCCCAACATTACAACCCACCACCCACATACCCCTAATCTAACCCAAACCCCCCTTAAATAAACCTAACACTAAGCCCCTGAAGATCTTCCTACCTTGTCTTCACCATCCAGGTTCACCGATCCGTCCTGAAGAGCTCCTCCGATGTCCTGATCCAAGCCCAAGCGGGGGGCTGAAGAGGTCCATGATCCGGTCAAAGTCTTCATCCAAGCAGGGCAGAAGAGGATCTTCCATCCGATTGAAGTCATCATCCAGGCGGCATCTTCTATGGTCTTCCATCCGGAGCGAAGCGGCAGGATCCTGAAGACCTCCAGCGCGGAACATCCATCCGGCCCGACGACTGAACGACGAATGACTGTTCCTTTAAGGGACGTCATCCAAGATGGCGTCCCTCGAATTCCGATTGGCTGATAGGATTCTATCAGCCAATCGGAATTAAGGTAGGAATTTTCTGATTGGCTGATGGAATCAGCCAATCAGAATCAAGTTCAATCCGATTGGCTGATCCAATCAGCCAATCAGATTGAGCTCGCATTCTATTGGCTGTTCCGATCAGCCAATAGAATGCGAGCTCAATCTGATTGGCTGATTGGATCAGCCAATCGGATTGAACTTGATTCTGATTGGCTGATTCCATCAGCCAATCAGAAAATTCCTACCTTAATTCCGATTGGCTGATAGAATCCTATCAGCCAATCGGAATTCGAGGGACGCCATCTTGGATGACGTCCCTTAAAGGAACAGTCATTCGTCGTTCAGTCGTCGGGCCGGATGGATGTTCCGCGCTGGAGGTCTTCAGGATCCTGCCGCTTCGCTCCGGATGGAAGACCATAGAAGATGCCGCCTGGATGATGACTTCAATCGGATGGAAGATCCTCTTCTGCCCCGCTTGGATGAAGACTTTGACCGGATCATGGACCTCTTCAGCCCCCCGCTTGGGCTTGGATCAGGACATCGGAGGAGCTCTTCAGGACGGATCGGTGAACCTGGATGGTGAAGACAAGGTAGGAAGATCTTCAGGGGATTAGTGTTAGGTTTATTTAAGGGGGGTTTGGGTTAGATTAGGGGTATGTGGGTGGTGGGTTGTAATGTTGGGGGGGGTATTGTATGTTTTTTTTTAAAGGCAAAAGAGCTGAAATTCTTGGGGCATGCCCCGCAAAGGGCCCTGTTCAGGGCTGGTAAGGTAAAAGAGCTTTTAACTTTTTTAATTTAGAATAGGGTAGGGAATTTTTTATTTTGGGGGGCTTTGTTATTTTATTAGGGGGCTTAGAGTAGGTGTAATTAGTTTAAAATTGTTGTAATATTTTTCTTATGTTTGTAAATATTTTTTTATTTTTTGTAACTTAGTTCTTTTTTATTTTTTGTACTTTAGCTAGTTTATTTAATTGTATTTATTTGTAGGAATTGTGTTTAATTAATTTATTGATAGTGTAGTGTTAGGTTAATTGTAGGTAATTGTAGGTAGTTTATTTAATTAATTTATTGATAGGGTAGTGTTAGGTTTAATTATATCTTAGGTTAGGATTTATTTTACAGGTAAATTTGTTATTATTTTAACTAGGTAACTATTAAATAGTTCTTAACTATTTAATAGCTATTGTACCTGGTTAAAATAATTACAAAGTTGCCTGTAAAATAAATATTAATCCTAAAATAGCTATAATATAATTATAATTTATATTGTAGCTATATTAGGATTTATTTTACAGGTAAGTATTTAGCTTTAAATAGGAATAATTTATTTAATAAGAGTTAATTTATTTCGTTAGATGTAAATTATATTTAAGTTAGGGGGGTGTTAGTGTTAGGGTTAGACTTAGCTTTAGGGGTTAATACATTTATTAGAATAGCGGTGAGGTCCGCTCGGCAGATTAGGGGTTAATAATTGAAGGTAGGTGTCGGCGATGTTAGGGAGGGCAGATTAGGGGTTAATACTATTTATGATAGGGTTAGTGAGGCGGATTAGGGGTTAATAACTTTATTATAGTAGCGCTCAGGTCCGCTCGGCAGATTAGGGGTTAATAAGTGTAGGCAGGTGTCGGCGACGTTGAGGGGGGCAGATTAGGGGTTAATAAATATAATATAGGGGTCGGCGGTGTTAGGGGCAGCAGATTAGGGGTACATAAGGATAACGTAGGTGGCGGCGCTTTGCGGTCGGAAGATTAGGGGTTAATTATTGTAAGTAGCTGGCGGCGACGTTGTGGGGGGCAGGTTAGGGGTTAATAAATGTAATACAGGGGTCGGCGGTGTTAGGGGCAGCAGATTAGGGGTACATAAGTATAACGTAGGTGGCGGTCGGCAGATTAGGGGTTAAAAAATTTAAATCGAGTGGCGGCGATGTGGCGGGACCTCGGTTTAGGGGTACATAGGTAGTTTATGGGTGTTAGTGTACTTTAGGGTACAGTAGTTAAGAGCTTTATAAACCGGCGTTAGCCCAGAAAGCTCTTAACTCCTGCTATTTTCAGGCGGCTGGAGTTTTGTCGTTAGAGCTCTAACGCTCACTTCAGAAACGACTCTAAATACCAGCGTTAGAAAGATCCCATCTGCGGTATGGAAAAGTCGCGGCTGAAAAGTGAGCGTTAGACCCTTTAATCACTGACTCCAAATACCAGCGGGCGGCCAAAACCAGCGTTAGGAGCCTCTAACGCTGGTTTTCACGGCTACCGCCGAACTCTAAATCTAGGCCTATGTGTTTTCCGCACCAGGTGGTCAGGTGCGTGAGAGGTTTCAGGCAGTGTGTAGTGGGTCGAACACACGGAGAACAATAAAGGAAACAATAAGGTTAAGCATAAAAAATACAATAAAATTAAACATATATGACATGTATACATTACATATCTTCATCTGGGGTGGGACACGACTGGCGTGCCAGAATATAATCAACTAAAGCTGCAAACTTAGTCTTTCAGGGAGCGTCAATGCATTTTTCTGTAGCCAAGTATGAGTCCAAGGCCTGAGGGGAATGGAAGAGCTTAAGGCCAGAGGAGGTCATCAGTCGCAGCTTTGCAGGTTATAGTAGAGCCACCTGTCTACCTTGCTCATGGAGTTTAGAGCAGTAAGGAGCAAAGTCCTTCCTCTGTTTGGTGATCTCAGCGGAGTAGTCCTGGAACAATAGGAGTCGATGATCTTCAAAAATGGATTAGGTTTATTAGTGTTAGTTTTTTTATTTGGGGGGTTTGGTGGGTGGGGGTTTTACTGTTAGGGGGGACTTTGTTTATTTTTAATGTAAAAGAGCTGTTTAACTTAGGGCACTGCCCTACAAAAAAACCCTTTTAAGGGCTATTGGTAGTTTAGCATTAGATTAGGAGGTGTTTTTATTTTGGGGGGCTTTTTTATTTTCATAGGGATTAGGTTTAATTTTTTTATTTTGAATAATGTGTTTATTATTTTTTGTAATGTTAGCCTTTTTATTTTTTGTAATTAGATTAATCTAATGTAATTTTGTTTGTATTTTTTTTGTAATGTAGTTTAGTTTTATTGTAATTAAGGGGTTAATTTAGGGGGTGTTAGGTTAGGTTAGGGGGCTTAGTCATTAAATTAGTTTTTTGCGTTGTGGGGGTTGGCGGTGTAGGAGTTAATAGGTACATTAGGCTTAATGTGTTGTGGGGGGTTGGGGGTTTAGGGGTTAATAGATGTATTAAGTAGTTTTAACTAAATTCATCATTTGAAAAGGTTAAAAAATGCACATCTATTCTCATTCACACAAACTCCAACCACCATGCGAATCCGCTCAATTGAGCTGAGAAAAATATTCACACTTCATGAGATAGCAAAAAGTATATATTCACACTTCATCTATTCTTATGTAACAGAAAATAAATATACACATTTCATCTATTCACACTTCATAATACAAAATTCTACACCCCCCAGGAGTCCCAAGGGGGTGATGACCGGCACCACCTGGACAGAAAATAGAAGAAAGAGGAAAAAACAGAAAAAAATGAAAAAATGTCTCTCTGCCTTAGCGGTGAAGATCTTCCAAAGTTTTTAAACAATGCAACTCAGAAAATGTGACAGTTTTTATATCTGTCAATACAGATTATATACTTGTTTCACGCTTGTGTAATTCGCAAAATACACTGTGTATCTTCTTTGTATGACAAGTTGCAACAGTTGTTGTACTTTGACATTTCACACATGTGATGTCTGTATCCATATGCACCAATCATTCATCTGTTATATCTTGAACTTACAGCCTTAACAGTGCAAATATTCTTCGGATTTTAAATAAACCCTTCAAGTAAAGAACTCATATAATGGAACAGTCTTTATACCAGTGTATATATTGTGTATTAGTTATTTATGCTTGCGTGATTCACAGAATACACTGTATATGTATGATAGTCCTTTTTATATATGGATATAAGTTGCAATAATTGTTGTACTTTCACCCTTCACATATGTGTTATATGTATACATGTGCACCAAACTTACGGCTAGATTTAGAGTTTGGCGTTAGCCGTGAAAACCAGCGTTAGAGGCTCCTAACGCTGGTTTTAGGCTACCGCCGGTATTTGGAGTCAGTGATTAAAGGGTCTAACGCTCACTTTTCAGCCGCGACTTTTCCATACCGCAGATCCCCTTACGTCAATTGCGTATCCTATCTTTTCAATGGGATCTTTCTAACTCCGGTATTTAGAGTCGTTTCTGAAGTGAGCGTTAGAGCTCTAACGACAAAACTCCAGCCGCCGGAAAATAGCAGGAGTTAAGAGCTTTCTGGGCTAACGCCGGTTCATAAAGCTCTTAACTACTGTACTCTAAAGTACACTAACACCCATAAACTACCTATGTACCCCTAAACCGAGGTCCCCCCACATCGCCGCCACTCGATTAAAATTTTTTAACCCCTAATCTTCCGACCGCCACCTACGTTATCCTTATGTACCCCTAATCTGCTGCCCCTAACACCGCTGACCCCTATATTATATTTATTAACCCCTAACCTGCCCCCCACAACGTCGCCACCAGCTACTTACAATAATTAACCCCTAATCTGCCGACCGCAAAGCGCCGCCACCTACGTTATCCTTATGTACCCCTAATCTGCTGCCCCTAACACCGCCGACCCCTATATTATATTTATTAACCCCTAATCTGCCCCCCTCAACGTCGCCGACACCTGCCTACACTTATTAACCCCTAATCTGCCGAGCGGACCTGAGCGCTACTATAATAAAGTTATTAACCCCTAATCCGCCTCACTAACCCTATCATAAATAGTATTAACCCCTAATCTGCCCTCCCTAACATCGCCGACACCTAACTTCAATTATTAACCCCTAATCTGACGACCGGAGCTCACCGCTACTATAATAAATGGATTAACCCCTAAAGCTAAATCTAACCCTAACACTAACACCCCCCTAACTTAAATATAATTTAAATCTTACGAAATAAATTAACTCTTATTAAATAACTTATTCCTATTTAAAGCTAAATACTTACCTGTAAAATAAATCCTAATATAGCTACAATATAAATTATAATTATATTATAGCTATTTTAGGATTAATATTTATTTTACAGGCAACTTTGTAATTATTTTAACCAGGTACAATAGCTATTAAATAGTTAAGAACTATTTAATAGTTACCTAGTTAAAATAATAACAAATTTACCTGTAAAATAAATCCTAACCTAAGTTATAATTAAACCTAACATTACCCTATCAATAAATTAATTAAATAAACTACCTACAATTACCTACAATTAACCTAACACTACACTATCAATAAATAAATTAAATACAATTGCTACAAATAACTACAATTACATAAACTAACTAAAGTACAAAAAATAAAAAAGAACTAAGTTACAAAAAATAAAAAAATATTTACAAACATAAGAAAAATATTACAACAATTTTAAACTAATTACACCTACTCTAAGCCCCCTAATAAAATAACAAAGACCCCCAAAATAACAAAATGCCATACCCTATTCTAAATTAATAAATGTAAAAGCTCTTTTACCTTACCAGCCCTGAACAGGGCCCTTTGCGGGGCATGCCCCAAGAAAATCAGCTCTTTTGCCTGTAAAAAAAAACATACAATACCCCCCCCAACATTACAACCCACCACCCACATACCCCTAATCTAACCCAAACCCCCCTTAAATAAACCTAACACTAAGCCCCTGAAGATCTTCCTACCTTGTCTTCACCATCCAGGTATCACCGATCCGTCCTGGCTCCAAAATCTTCATCCAACCCAAGCGGGGGTTGGCGATCCATCATCCGGTGGCTGAAGAGGTCCAGAAGAGGCTCCAAAGTCTTCCTCCTATCCGGCAAGAAGAGGACATCCGGACCGGCAAACATCTTCTCCAAGCGGCATCTTCGATCTTCTTGCATCCGGTGCGGAGCGGGTCCATCTTGAAGCAGCCGACGCGGATCCATCCTCTTCTTCCGTTGTCTCCCGACGAATGACGGTTCCTTTAAGGGACGTCATCCAAGATGGCGTCCCTCGAATTCCGATTGGCTGATAGGATTCTATCAGCCAATCGGAATTAAGGTAGGAATATTCTGATTGGCTGATGGAATCAGCCAATCAGAATCAAGTTCAATCCGATTGGCTGATCCAATCAGCCAATCAGATTGAGCTCGCATTCTATTGGCTGATCGGAATATTCCTACCTTAATTCCGATTGGCTGATAGAATCCTATCAGCCAATCGGAATTCAAGGGACGCCATCTTGGATGACGTCCCTTAAAGGAACCGTCATTCGTCGGGAGACAACGGAAGAAGAGGATGGATCCGCGTCGGCTGCTTCAAGATGGACCCGCTCCGCACCGGATGCAAGAAGATCGAAGATGCCGCTTGGAGAAGATGTTTGCCGGTCCAGATGTCCTCTTCTTGTCGGATAGGAGGAAGACTTTGGAGCCTCTTCTGGACCTCTTCAGCACCGGATGCCAGGATGGATGGGTGATACCTGGATGGTGAAGACAAGGTAGGAAGATCTTCAGGGGCTTAGTGTTAGGTTTATTTAAGGGGGGTTTGGGTTAGATTAGGGGTATGTGGGTGGTGGGTTGTAATGTTGGGGGGGGTATTGTATGTTTTTTTTTACAGGCAAAAGAGCTGATTTTCTTGGGTTATGCCCCGCAAAGGGCCCTGTTCAGGGCTGGTAAGGTAAAAGAGCTTTTACATTTATTAATTTAGAATAGGGTAGGGAATTTTTTATTTTTGGGGTCTTTGTTATTTTATTAGGGGGCTTAGAGTAGGTGTAATTAGTTTAAAATTGTTGTAATATTTTTCTAATGTTGGTAAATATTTTTTTATTTTTTGTAACTTAGTTCTTTTTTATTTTTTGTACTTTAGTTAGTTTATGTAATTGTAGTTATTTGTAGCAATTGTATTTAATTTATTTATTGATAGTGTAGTGTTAGGTTAATTGTAGGTAATTGTAGGTAGTTTATTTAATTAATTTATTAATAGGGTAGTGTTAGGTTTAATTATAACTTAGGTTAGGACTTATTTTACAGGTAATTTTGTTATTATTTTAACTAGGTAACTATTAAATAGTTCTTAACTATTTAATAGCTATTGTACCTGGTTAAAATAATTACCAAGTTGCCTGTAAAATAAATATTAATCCTAAAATAGCTACAATATAATTATAATTTATATTGTAGCTATATTAGGATGTATTTTACAGGTAAGTATTTAGCTTTAAATAGGAATAATTTATTTAATAAGAGTTAATTAATTTCGTAAGATTTAAATTATATTTAACTTAGGGGGGTGTTAGTGTTAGGGTTAGACTTAGCTTTAGGGGTTAATACATTTATTAGAATAGCGGTGAGCTCCGCTCAGCAGATTAGGGGTTAATAATTGAAGGTAGGTGTCGGCGATGTTAGGGAGGGCAGATTAGGGGTTAATACTATTTATTATAGGGTTAGTGAGGCGGATTAGGGGTTAATAACTTTATTATAGTAGCGCTCAGGTCCGCTCGGCAGATTAGGGGTTAATAAGTGTAGGCAGGTGGAGGCGACGTTGAGGGGGGCAGATTAGGGGTTAATAAATATAATACAGGGGTCGGCAGTGTTAGGGGCAGCAGATTAGGGGTACATAGGGATAATGTAAGTTGCGGCGGTTTACGGAGCGGAAGATTAGGGGTTAATAATATAATGCAGGGGTCAGCGATAGCGGGGGCGGCAGATTAGGGGTTAATAAGTGTAAGGTTAGGGGTGTTTAGACTCGGGGTACATGTTAGAGTGTTAGGTGCAGACGTAGGAAGTGTTTCCCCATAGGAAACAATGGGGCTGCGTTAGGAGCTGAACGCTGCTTTTTTGCAGGTGTTAGGTTTTTTACAGCTCAAACAGCCCCATTGTTTCCTATGGGGGAATCGTGCACGAGCACGTTTTTGAGGCTGGCCGCGTCCGTAAGCAACTCTGGTATCGAGAGTTGCATTTGCGGTAAAAATGCTCTACGCTCCTTTTTTGGAGCCTAACGCAGCATTTGTTTGAACTCTCGATACCAGAGTTAATTTTATGGTGCGGCCAGAAAAAAGCCCGCGGAGCGTTAACAGCCCTTCTACCGCCAAACTCCAAATCTAGGCCTTAGGCTGCTGTGTCTTAGTCCTGATATCAAAAAGCTCATATAAACCTCGATCGGCTATGACAGAGAAAATCTTAGTCCAATGATGATCCAACCTCACACCATAAAACTTCACTCACAGTACACATAATCAGCTTTCTATAATCAAATATCGTGGTCTAGAACTCGACCCGTGCCTTAGATATTGGCAATCTTGTATATCACTTATTCCAGCCATTAAACATAGCATCCGATATGTAACAATGTTACCTGAGTCTTGCTTCTCATGCTCTCAAGTGTCACTGTGAGACTTATGATCGTTTGGTGTGGAAATGGAAATCTTCAGACACTCCGTTCCCATACCTCAATGTCATGCCGAAATATAAAATTTTGAATCTCGTAGTTCCTCTGACACAGAATAGCAGCAGATGATGGCGTCTAGTGGTTCTGACGTGCAATTCGGGACTCCGCCCTTTGTCAAGGAATATGCAGGTGTGTCTGTAAGAGGTGCTTTTTAACAGTCAATATTCAACCCTGACTGGATACTTCCAAACACACCTCTATTACATCACACATCTTTCAAAAACCGCAGTATTACTACACTCGTTATTCAATGCTCAATCGCAGATTCGTACAAAGCCCATATTTTACACAATAAAATGTATCCTAGCCTGATGCTCCAATCATCCCAAGTCAGAGAATTAATTATGTCTTTGCGTCCCTAATATTTGTATAAATAGCATTACTCTATTTTTGCAAATAAAAGAAAAAATATGTCTACAATTAGACTTGTTTGCATAGAGCTTGTTATCATCTTTAAAGAGACAAAACCCAACAAACAAGTCTAATTGTAGACATATTTTTTCTTTTATTTGCAAAAATAGAGTAGTGCTATTAGGAAATCAGTAGTTGTCCAAGGTAGTGAGTTATACAAATATTAGGGACGCAAAGACATAATTAATTCTGTGACTTGGGATGATTGGAGTATCAGGCTAGGATACATTTTATTGTGTAATATTTGTGGGCTTTGTTCGAATCTGCGATTGAGTATTGAATAACGAGTGTAGTAATACTGCGTTTTTTGAATGATGTGTGATGTAAAAGAGGTGTGTTTGGAAGTATCCAATAAGGGTTGAATATTGACTGTTAAAAAGCACCTCTTACAGACACACCTGCATATTCCTTGACTAAGGGCCGAGTCCCAAAACGCGCGTCGGAAGTACTAGACGCCATCACCTGCTGCTATTCTGTGTCAGAGGATCTACGAGATTCAAAAGCTTATATTTCGGCATGGCATTGAGGTATGGGACCGGAGTGTCTGAAGATTTTCATTTCCACACCGAACGATCATAAGTCTCACAGTGACATTTGAGAGCATGAGAAGCAAGACTCAGGTAACATTGTTACATATCGGATGCTATGTTTAACAGCTGGAATAAGTGATATACAAGATTGCCAATATCTAAGGCATGGGTCGAGTTCTAGACCACGATATTTGATTATAGAAAGCTACTGTAATTCTATTGGCTGATTAGAATAGCCAATAGAATTACAGTAACTCTTATTCTATTGGCTATTAAAATCAGCCAATAGAATTACAGTAGCTCTCATCCGATTGGCTGATTTGAATTTGAAGGCTCACAACAGCCAATAGGAATTCAAGGGAGCCATTTTTAATCGCTTACCTTGAATTCCTATTCAGTGTACGGCGGAGATCGTATGAAGAGAATCCTCCACGCTCCATGGCTCCGGTCTTCAGTTCCAGCGTCGCCGATCTTCAGTTCCAGCATCGCCGGTCTTCAGTTCCAGAGTGGACGGTCTTCAGCTCCGCGGTCATTGGTCTTCAACTCCTCCACTCCTTGCCGGCTGGTTCCTGGAAGAAGAAGATGTCGCCGTTTGGAAGAAGACTTCACCGCCTGGAACAGGACCTCTCCGCCGTTCTTCAGGACAGGTAAGGACCACTTGGGGGTTAGACTTAGGTTTTTTTAAGGGGGGATCGGATGGGTTTTAGAGTAGGGGTGTGTGGGTGGTGGGTTGTAATGGGGGGGTTGTTCTTTTTTTACAGGTAAAGGGGCTCATTACTTTGGGGCGATGCCCCGCAAAAAGGCCTTTTAAGGGCTGGTAATAGAGCTTTTACTTTTGTAATTTAGTTTAGGGTAGGGAAATTTTATTATTTTGGAGGGCTTTATTATTTTATTAGGGGGCTTAGATTAGGTGTAATTATCTTAAAATTCTTGTAATCTTTTTTTATTTTTTGTAATTTAGTGTTTGGTTTTTTTTGTAATATAGTTTTGTGTATTTAATTGTATTTTAGTTTAGATAATTGTAGTTTATTTAATTAATTAATTGATAGTGTAGTGTTAGGTGTAATGGTATCTTAGGTTAGGATTTATTTTACAGGTAATTTGGTAATTATTTTAACTAGGTAGCTATTAAATAGTTATTAACTATTTAATAGCTATTGTACCTAGTTAAAATAAATACAGAGTTACCTGTAAAATAAATATAAACCCTAGGCTAGCTACAATGTAATTATTAATTATATTGTAGCTATCTTAGGGTTTATTTTATAGGTAAGTATTTAGTTTTAAATAGGAATAATTTAGTTAATATTAATATTATTTAGATTTATTTAAATAATAATTATGTTAGGGGTGTTAGGGTTAGACTTAGGTTTAGGGGGTAATATAGTTAATATAGGTTGCGGCGGTGTAGGGGACTCATATTAGGGGTTAATATATTTAAAATAGGTGGCAGCGGTGTAGCGGGCTCATATTAGGGGTTAAAATATTTAAAATAGGTGGCGGCAGTGTAGGGGGATTAGATTAGGGGTTAATATATTTAAAATAGGTGGCGGCGGTATAGGGGGATTAGGTTAGGGGTTAATATATTTAAAATAGGTGGCGGCGGTGTAGGGGGCTCATATTAGGGGTTAATATAGTTAAAATAGGTGGCGGCGGTGTAGGGGGATTAGATTAGGGGTTAATATATTTAAAATAGGTGGCAGCGGTGTAGGGGGATTAGATTAGGGGTTAATATATTTAAAATAGGTGGCGGAGGGGGCTCAGATTAGGGGTTAATATAGTTGGCGGCGGGGTAGGGGGCTCAGATTAGGGGGTAATACATTTAATATAGGTGACGGCGGTGTAGGGGGATCAGATTAGTGGGTAATACATTTAATATAGGTGGCGGCGGTGTAGGGGGCTCAGATTAGGGGGTAATACATATAATATAGGTGGCGGCGGTGTAGAGGGATCAGATTAGGGGGTAATACATTTAATATAGCTGGCGGCGGTGTAGGGGGATCAGATTAGGGGGTAATACATATAATGTAAGTGGCGGCGGTGTAGGGGGATCAGATTAGGGGTTAATACATATAATGTAGGTGGTGGCGGGGTCCGGGAGCGGCGGTTTAGGGGTTAATACATTTATTGTTAGGAGTGAGAGGGGGGATTGAGAATATAGGGGTATATGTGTTGGGCTATTTTTGGGAGGCGTGTTAGACAGTAACGGCAGATTTAAGACTTTAGTTAGTTTTTTTAGGTTGCAGCATTTTCTAAAGTTCCGTAAGTCACTGGTGACTCCAGAAATTTGTACTTACGCTTATTTCTGGACATCGCTAGTTTGTCCGACTTACGGCACTTTATCAACTGTCAACGCCATATATGTGATAGCTCGCTGTGCGAGGTGAAACTATGGGCGGCGCAGGTTTCCACGCTGGAAACCTGCGCCGTATATCGGATCGCGCCCCTAGTTCTGGTTTAGTGGAGAGGTAGGATCTTGATAGATTCTTATTTTTAATATATAATTTTCCCCCCTTCCCTTTTTTTTCTGTGCACTTACAATTAATTTCCTCCCTATTGCAAGTGTGATAGATACTTACTGTGTATTGATGTATTGTAATTGAAATCCCTCTTGTTATATACATTATATTTATGTCTACACTGGCAATATGCACCTTCAAAACCATGTTCATTTGGAGACGTTTTTGAATGATTCTTTCTTGTTATGTGTGTGTGAAAATCTTAATAAAAATGTATTTAAAAAAAAAGCCACACCAACAGACAATAAGGTATAAATTAATGACTTGTATAACTAGAGGCAATAGCTGGACGTACCTGCTGTGTCAGCCAGTTAATTTTGGAATTAGGTTATTCAATCCATAAAAATCCCCCAACAAAGTATTGATTGACAGCCCAGTGAATGACAAATAACTAATGTAGATTTGTTTGTTTGTTGGGGGGACTCTATGTTCTTTCACAAAGGATACAAATGATAAAATCCTGTGTGCCTAGGTCAGCATCCAACATTTGAGAAAAGGAAGTGAGGAATTTATAGCATCCAGTTTGAGGATGAGGTGCCTGAGAACCTTCCTCTTATGGAATCCACATTAGTACTTTGCATACAAATTCAGCCTTAGCAATTTGCTATTTGTATAGAAAGTACTTCTGTGGATTCCATAAGAGGAAGGTTCTCAGGCACCTCATACTCAAACTGGATGCTATAAATTCCTCACTTCCTTTTCTCAAATGTTGGATGAACATGGTTTTGAAGGTGCATATTGCCAGTGTAGACATAAATATAATGTATATAACAAGAGGGATTTGAATTACAATGCATCAGAAATCCACATAAAGTAAGTATCTATCACACTTGCAATATGGAGGAATTGTAGATGCACAGAAAAAAATGAAGGGGGGAAAATGATATATTGAAAATAACAATCAAGAGCCTACCTCTCCACTAAACCACAACTAGGTAGGTATGCTATCTTGATTTTCAAGATGGCTCTGAGGATTAGCTGCCATAAAGGCTCATGTCATACTAAATGTTGTCAAGGGTGAGGGTCAGAAGATAAATTAAAAAAGATAAAAATGAATACTGAAAACACTGGCAGTGCAGATGATTGTGAATTTTTTTTTTTTAAGCCCTGAAGAATGCGGTTGGCATTGCAAGGTTAATTTGTGCTAAACAGACCAGAAGGCAGATTTATCCTCTGGTCTGTTTGGCACAAATTAAACAATGCCAACCACATTCTTCAGGGCTTAAAAAAAATAATGTCACAATCATCTGCACTGCCAGTAAGTCTCTCTAAAGTGTTTTCTGATTTTCTGTACTGTACAGCAATCAACTACACAAGCACAACTTGAAAAGTTGGAAAAAAACGGTATAAGCCAGAAGCCGAGAAGCATATACACATGCTGCACCCTGGCTGCACAGCACCCCTTACCCCCCTCTACACACACGCTGCGCCTGAATAGTTGCACTTGCACCCCTCTCTACAAGCACAAAGCTGCACGGACACAGTTGCACGGTGCACCTTTCAGTGCCTTCACCGTTGGATAAGATCTAACCTCAGAGATCTGATAATCCGGATTCCAGTGGCTCCTTCTTTCACCTCACAAGTCCTCCTACTCAGTTATCCACATGCCCACACGCTGGTGCTATACTGGCTGCGTGCCTGCTGCTGTCACTAAGTACTGCACACTCGCAGTTAAAATTGTGTGAATGTGCGCACAGCTGTTGGGTGGAGCTGAGCAGGAGCCAGTACCACAAGTCAACAGGCAACAGGGTAATCTCTATCACTGGGACAGACTCACCACCAATGGCTGCATACGTGATGTGAGAGCCCCCCTCATCCCCCCAGTAAAAAATCTAAAGAAGAAAAAAAATTTTTTGTAAATTAAATAAAAAAAAAACAACAACAAAACAACGGCTGGCTGCTGCAGTATTTGATTATGCATGAGACGGGCCCCCTTAAGATGCGGGCCCTTGGGCAAGGGCCAATTTGCCTGACTTGTCAGTCTGCCCCTGGTTGCTAAGGCTGCCCAGAGGGTAGTCTATGTTTTGTTAAATAAAAAATTAAAAAAAAAAATTGAACTACAGAAAAAATAAACAAATTATCAAAAATTTAAAAATTAAACCTAATCCCTATGAAAATTACCCCCCCCCCCAAATAGAAACACCCCTTAATCTAATGCTAAACTACCAAGGGCATTGTCCTAAGTTAAACAGCTCTTTTGCACTTACCAAAAATTCTAAGTCCCACCTAACAGTAAAACCCACCACCCACCAAACCCCCCAAAATAAATAAACCTAACACTAAAAAACCTAAAGTAGCCATTGCCCT
Source organism: Bombina bombina (assembly GCF_027579735.1). Classification (NCBI taxonomy): domain Eukaryota; kingdom Metazoa; phylum Chordata; class Amphibia; order Anura; family Bombinatoridae; genus Bombina; species Bombina bombina. Next base: position 153,490,405 of record NC_069503.1, read on the forward strand.
TAAAAGGGCATTTGTATGGGCATTCTCCTTAAAAGAGCATTCAGCCCATCACTAATCTAAAAAGGATCTATGTGAACAAAAAACAGAGGCGCCTTATGGGACAGTATCGTCCAATAACAGAAGAGCAGAGTAGGCAAAGCAGCCCAAAGCGGGGGTACTCACAAGTGTAGCGGCATAAACGTATGCCTCATAACACAGGACGGGACCTTTAGTCACCCGACAGACAAACACACTGGATCAGCACGTGGAATCCAAGACCCAATCAGCAGCAACTTGCAGGACCACATCACGATGGGAGCTGTCAAAGTTCCAGTGGTCTGTATATGGGAGAACTTCCTTCCGTGATGTTAGTTGTTTAAGTCCCAGGGAGTTCTAACTAAAAGTACCTGACAGGGCAATGGGTAGTTTATGCTTTTTAGTGTTAGGATTTTAATTTTGGGGGGTTTGGTGGGTGTTTTTTTTTACTGATAATGGGGACTTTGTGTTTTGAATGTAACAGAGCTGTTTATCTTGGGGCAATGCCCTGCAAAAAGCCCTTTTAAGGGCTGCTGGTAGTTTATTCTTAGATTAGAGGGTGTTTTTATTTTGGGGATTAGATTTAGTTTTGTAAACTTTGGTAATTTGGTTTTTATATTCTGTAATGTTAGCCTTTTTTATTTTTTGTAATATTAGCTTTTTTTATTTTTTTAACTTTTGTATTTTTTAGTTTAGGTAATTTGTGTTAATTTAGGGGGTGTTAGGTTAGGGGATGTTAGGTTAGGGGGCTTAGTAATTTAATTAGTTATTTGCGTTGTGTGCTTTGGCGGTTTAAGGGGTTAATAGTTTAATTAAGTTTATTGCGATGTGGTGGGTTTGCGGTCTAGGGGTTATTAGGGTAATTAGGTTTATTGCGATGTGGGTGGTTGACGGTTAAGGGATTCATAATTACTTTATTATTTTGCGATGTGTGGGTTTGCTGTGTATGTGTTAATACTTCGTGTGGGAGGTTCGGGTTGTTTTTTTTTTATACTTCGTGCGGGCAGTGTTTTTTTTTTCTGTAATGCTCCGTTTGCCTTCACTACATCCCGGTGGATTCCGAAAATGGCAGGGTGAAAGAATCCACCTCGCGCTGCCAACATTCCATTGAGGATGTGTGCGCAACTGCCGAGGGCGACTGACATTACAAACGCAATTATGGGATAGATAGAAGACCCTTTTTAGAATATATTGATAGACCGATGGACTGCAAGGCCGAAGAGGCCAGAAAGGCAGTTTCTCTTCCCTATTCTTTGAATATACAGTAGGGGCCTAAGTCATTAGCAGCAAACCTCTATTTTCTAATTCTTAATAATGTTACATTAAATTGCACAGCCCCAAAGTAGTAAAATAAGGGCACTTTCAAATAGATCATTGACAAAAACAGGAGCTCTAACGGTGGCCACTTTTGATCTCATAACTACTTAAAGCATGAGTGCCTGCTTCAAATCCGTATAGAAATAAAATCATCATAGTTTGGAGCAGCTGACTTTGGACTATGCAGGACTAAGCTACTAAAAGACATCTTAGGAAATATAAGGTCATGACGTCTATATCATCTCAGACTATGGCCTATCTAGTAGTAGGCAATTGATTACTGTTCACATAAAGGACCAAAACATTCCTATAAAGTAAATTACATAAAGGGCCTGTTACCTTCTATAGCTCAAGAATATCTATGTCATATAAGATCTTGAAATAAAAAAATGATCAAAACATGTACAGCTATCACTAAACATCACAGATTTATTTGATGAAGATGTTCACATGCAAAAATAAACCTATATTTGGAACGGGTTAGAATACCATGACAGTTTAAAGTACAAAAAGTAAATAACTTTATATTATGATAGCTGTCAGCATCAATTTAGTAGAGCTGATGAGAGCTATGTCTATACTAGCATTATATAAACTACATACACAAAAATACAACTAATGCATAACATTGAATCAGACATCAGGGATCAAAATATGTGTAACTTTTTTTGAAAATTGCAACAATGCTAATTTTAAGGTCACCAGGAACTCTATATTTTCCAAAGGTTATGCCACTCACTGTCAGGCTGATTGGTACATACAGATCAAAGTACAGTGTGACATACGGCCATATAGCACAAGGGGTTAATGCTCTTTAACTTTGTGATTCTATGAGCAATATTCTCAATAAAAGGAGGGAAACAAAAATGTTATTTATGCAATATTTTCCATTTCATGATTTTTTTTTTGTTTTAATGGCAAAATGCATTTTTTTTTTTTACTGAAAAATGATAACTGAAACATAAAAAGGGAAGAGATGTTGTTCCAGGGAGAGTTTATCATTTGCTTTTGAATCCATTGTTTGTTATAGTGTTATTATAAAATTATATAAAACAGAATATGGCCAAATGACAAAAAAGTAATACAATAAGGTGCTCAGAGCAATACTCATGCGTGTCACCCCATAATGACTCTTCATTTGCTAAACTTTTTATTAATAACTATAGCCCCATAGTGCAGTTGCTTGCTATGAAATACTTTAAAGTGATGGTAAATTCAAGCTTTTAAAAAACATTAGGTTTTACTTTCACTAAAAATAAAGTGGACCTTCAGTCATCCTTTAATGAAAAAAGGGTGCTAAACTCACCCTTCTGTGCACGGCTCCTTGCTAAAGTCAGCGCCTCTGGCCTCTTTACCAACGAGGTGACGTTTCCACATCTAAACCAATAGCCAAGCTAGCATACAAGAACACCATCAGAGCTATTGGTTTAGAGAAGATCCCTGTGCCGTAGCCACCTTACCCACCACGACCCCACCTACAAAACATGCATGACTCCACCAACAGGTGCCCCTGACTCAGTTTAAACCTCCCGTCTTGATATGTATATAGAGAGAAATGGCAAGAACTACTTTGGAATTTTATAACTGATTGCATTCTAGGACATTTTTAGAAATGTCTCAAATAATACGACTAGTGACAGACAAAAGGTAGATCAAAAAGGAAAAATAAAATAGTCACATAATACTGACATATTGTTGATGGATGTGAATATATATATATATATATATATATATATATACACCAACAGTAACGGAGAAAAACCAGGATTTTTTCAAATGCAAAGTCTAATTTATTGATGTTTCAGGGTCTTGTGCTCCCCTTCTTCAGAACATTAGTCTACACACAAAACCGTGCTTAAATACAGTGAACAAAACAAACAGTTACCTCCTTCTTCCTGTCCAAAAATGCTCCAAAAATACATCATATCTGGTATATTATAAGACTTGGTTGGGGTGGTATTCCGCCTATTGACGGGACTCTATCTTTCACCACATTAGTTGGTGACATCTTGGGTTTGTGTGGACTATTTGTAGTTCACGTTATCTCCTTGATTACCCCCTAGATCTTTGATGGTGGTTCCCTTCTCTTGTGACGCTGGCTTACATTTTTGATAATTGTCTCTTTTACATCCCTTGTTGAGGTATTAGCAGGACTCATGTGGTCACTTTGTAACTATGTAATAAGTGTAGAATTCTACATAAGTAACCTGGCTGGTATTACCAGCACAGTATTGCTGTAAGAAATATGTCCATTAGATTCTTTGCGCTAAATATACCGAAATGTACGAGTTTTTTACATTGTATTCTGTTGTTGATCCTCTATTTTAATTGTATTTTTTCTGTTGTTTTTGTCAATTTCGATATATACTTACTACATCATGTTTTTTACCCCAGTTTCGTTTTGCAATGTTTAGTCACCTGTTGTTCTAGATATACACCATCCGGGTATAGTATGGATGTTTGTGTGATTCCTAACATAATTAACATATGCACTGTTGCAACGTAAACATTACGGAAGTGACATCACATCAGTGTTAATTTCGTCGACTAAAACTAGGCTAAAATGACTTTAAAACTAAAGAAATTCTGATGACTAAAATACGACTAAAACTAAAATGGCATTTTAGTCAAAAGACTATGACTAAAACTAAATCAAAATGACATTTTAGTCAAAAGACTATGACTAAAACTAAATCAAAATTTGCTGACAAAAACATTTTATGCAAGGTGTTATAATCAATCCATATCTAATTACTGCTCTTTTGTCAAATTTTCGAAACTTAATTTTATTACATTTTAAGATAAATAATGAGTTTGAAAGTTCTAGAGCAGTGCTAATATTGTTGCCAAATTGATTCTTCCTATAGAAATAAGCATAACCAACGAGTATGGGTTTAAGTTATGCTGTGCCTGTGCTAGCTGCAGAAACTTGATACTTGTTTTAATTATTAACATAGAGCTGTTAAAGTTTTTATATTGGGTAATATGTGCAATACAGACAATATAGATTACAGTTTTTTTTATATTTTAAAGTTGCACTTCTGTTTGTTTATGAAACTTGGTTTTATTTAATTTTAAGTTTAATTAAGATGTTATATATTACAAGGGATAAATCTGTGTCTGTATTGCATGTTTAAACCTTAATACCATAAATAATAACTCTGGAGTATATCATCAGTTTGCAAATTATAGAGAAATGCTTAAATAATGGATTACACTTTAACTAAACCCCTTAGATTTTAGTCGACTAAAATCTACTGGCGATTTAGTCGACTAAAATCAACTGGCGATTCAGTCGACTAAAACTAAACTAAAACTAAAACAATTCAGATGACTAAAATACGACTAAAACTAAAATGGCATTTTAGTCAAAAGACTAAAACTAAGACTAAATTGAAATTTGCCGTCAAAATTAACACTGCATCACATAGGACGTATTTTCGGAACCGGATGTGATGTAACTTCTGGTCTTCCGGATATGTGTGATTGAGGCCAAGTATTACTATAAGTTTGGGAACGATGTGATATTCAACACTGACACATTTATAAATATGATTTTAACCCACTAAAGGGAATGAGAATATTTATTTTGTATTTAATTCAGCATTTTTTTATTTAATGGTTTGATGTATACTTATACCGGAAGTGAAGGTTGTTAACTTCCGAGTTCACTTTATAATATACCGGATATGATGTATTTTTGGAGCTTTTTTGGACCGGAAGAAGGAGGTAACTGTTTGTTTTGTTCACTGTATTTAAGCACGGTTTTGTGTGTACACTAATGTTCTGAAGAAATGGAAGCACAAGTCCCGAAACGTCAACAAATTTAACTTTGCATTTGAAAAAATCCTTGTTTGTCTCGGTTACTGTTGGAGATATCATATTTACACGAAACATCCGGGTGGTTGACCCTAGGAGGGCGGATTCACATTTGGACTGTTATATATATCTTTCTGAACGACGGTGTCTATTTTTCTATTTTCACTAAAGTTATATTGCCAATATATTGGAATGGTTTGGCATCTGAAAGTTGCAGAATAAATCCTACTTTAGCATGTTGGATTAATTCTTTATTTGCAATTTTTAACAATATATTGACAGGGTTTTGTGAAGCCAATGAGTTAATAATTAATGAGAAGATCACATTGCTAATTGTCTTTATTTTGTTATAGATGTCTTGACATTTTTACAAGCTGTATATCAAAGATATTTTTAGCAAGCATCTACACAAGTTTCTTTACCCTATACAGAGAAGTTATTCTGCTGCCATAGATACTGCAGATAGATATTTATAAACACTCATGGTAACCAGGGGTTGGTATTTTCAGCACTGTACAGTTTGCTAATTAAATCCTGACCTTTACCTTCAATTTTTTCAGTTCCGGCAGAACAGAAAATATTTGGAAAATTGAAATAATTTTCTAGAAAATAGTTTCATCATTTTTTTTTCATATCCTGATAAAAAAAAAAATTAGTGCAAAAGCAGATAGATTTGTTCTGTTACACAATAAGGACTTTATTTCAGGAATGATATCTGGAAAATTAAATGTGCAAATATATCAATGTTCAAAGGATTTTGTATGGCTTTAGCATAAAAATAAATGAAGTGCTTATACCTGCTAAAGATGTAATAATTAATGAGACATTACAACAAAAAATAAATGAAGTGCTTATACCTGCTAAAGATGTAATAATTAATGAGACATTACAACAAAAAATAAATGAAGTGCTTATACCTGCTAAAGATGTAATAATTAATGAGACATTACAACAAAAAATAAATGAAGTGCTTATACCTGCTAAAGATGTAATAATTAATGAGACATTACAACAAAAAATAAATGAAGTGCTTATACCTGCTAAAGATGTAATAATTAATGAGACATTACAACAAAAAATAAATGAAGTGCTTATACCTGCTAAAGATGTAATAATTAATGAGACATTACAACAAAAAATAAATGAAGTGCTTATACCTGCTAAAGATGTAATAATTAATGAGACATTACAACAAAAAATAAATGCCTAGATTATGAATGGAGTGCAAAATTGTGCTTTCGCAAGCACAATATTTGCACTCTACACAGTAATACCAGTGCTGGTATTACAAGTTAGGCACAATGCGAACAGACCTCGCGTTCGCATTGCATGGAAGCCTCTGTGAGCGCACTTCCTTAGCAGCCAATAGGAACCTCTTTCTCATGCAGTGAGACACGGCAAAGTACCTAGTGCAGCGTAGGGGGCAATTTGCGCAGAATTGAGCAGCAAATAAAAAATATATACATATATATTTGTGTTTATATGTGTATATATATAAATTAACACATAAATATATATTTATATAAGCATATACATATAAATTTACAGTAAAAAATGCACTCCCCCATTCAAGTCTATGTAAAGGCACTTTTAGTGCCGTTTTTTTTCTAACACCTACCATCCCCTCACTTTAACCCTTATAACTGCTTTGTGCAGTTTTAAAAAAAAAAATTCCCTTCTCCCTCCTCCCTTCCCACTGCTCCCAATCGGCACCAAGGGAAGATTATTACAGAGAATGACATAGACAATGTCACTTTCTGTAATGATTGGCGATCTGGCTTTATATGGTAAGGGAGCACAATTAGTGCTCTTTTGCCGTATAAAGGTAGATGCCTTCTGCCCCCTGCCCCCTGGTTGCAGATTCCACTCTCTAAGCTGAAAATGGGGAGCACAACATGCGCCTCTGTGTTGGACGTAGGTAATATGTCAACACAGTATGCTGGTTGTAATTGTTCGTTATTTAAAGTGAGCCCGTAAACTGGCAAATTTGCCCCTTTATGGGCACAAGGTAAAATAGTGCTTCACTCATAAACTAGCCCAAAATAATAAATATACTTTTTTCTTTTTTACTACACATAGGTAAAAATGTACTTTCCCTTTATCTGTCAAAAAAACATCAGATTTCCGGTGTGTATCTCTTTTTCAGGTTTTTAAAAACTAATAACACATTTATCACAAGCTTTTCAAATGAATTTGGTGGATGGGATAGGGCCATTGAATGTATAATTAAAATTAAACTAAACATTATTTTGAGAAACCAAATGTCTGAATTTTTGGAAACATTTTTAGAAATGTATTTAATGGAGTGGCAAAGTATTCTCTAATTCCTTGATTCACTGACCATTGGTGGTTACAGCAACTGATTAATTGAAAAGTGAATGTTTATCCTTATTTAGGGCCATATTACGAGTGGCGTGCTAACAGTTACGTGCAAACGAAAAGGGGTTTATCATGGCTGTTTACTCACGTTGGATGTAGTGATCGTAAGCATGGGAAATTTAAAAATCTTAGTTCTAGCGGAGTTAACTACTGCTCCACTTGTAATATGACCCTAAGACAGTAAATTTGGGGCCTATTTATTAATGTGCGAATGGACATAATATGATGTAGCGTATCATGTCCGCCGCACATCGATAAATGCACTGTCACCATTTATTATTACACCAGCAGTTCTTGTGAACTGCTGGTGCAATGCCGCCCCCTGCAGATTCGTGGCCAATCAGCAGTAAGCAGGGGGTGTCAATCAACCCGATCGTATTCTGTCCATGGCCTCAGACCAGGCAGACAAGTTAAGGAGCAGCGATCTTTAGACCGCTGCTTCATAAGTTCTGTTTCCGGCAGTCTTCAGGGGCATCAAGCTCTATTGGGAACTTCATAATTAGGCCCCATTGAGTCCTATGGAGGGAGTCTGTGTTGTGGAGGCAGAGTCACAGGTGTTTTGTGGGTAGAGTTGGGGTGTCCACAGGAGATTAAGGGTGTGGCTCTGCAATGTAGGGTGTCTAAATGAGAAGAAACAGACTTTGGGAGGGAATATTATCTCCCTTCAACAACAGAGGTGCAACCTAAATGATTGCGGGGGTTTTGCACCACAAAACTCCCAAGTAGAACTGCCACTGGCAATGCCATAGTGTCATATTGGAAGCAGAAAAAGATTTTAGCAGATCGTAAACTGTTGTTATTTCCTAGTGAGTGTAATGTAATTACTCATGCTGTATTTCTCAATACACATGAAGTTCTACTTTTCCATTAGCAGTAAAGTGACATAAAAACCAACATGATTCTGGTAAGATTCAGATAGAGCAAGCAATTTTAAACAGCTTTCTAATTTATTTCTGCTATCTAATTTGCTTTGTTCTATTAATACCCTTTGTTAAATATTATACCTATATAGTCTCAAGGAACAACTAGAAGCTAGTAGTTGATTAGTGAATGCACATATAAAACTCTGATTAGCTCACCTGATGTGTTCAGCTAGTTTCCTGTAGCGCATTGTTGCTCCTTCAACAAAGCATACCAAGAGAATGAAGCAAATTTGATTTACCAGGTTTCCAATGAAAGTTATTTGAAACTTTTCTATCTAAGTTGTGTTAGAAAATGTTGGGGTTTAATGTCTCTGCTCCATCTAGAAGAGAACATTTCAAAAAGTATTTCAGGGCTTTGATTTCTTGTTTTGTTCTTAAAGGGACAGTTTACTCAAAAATGTTCTCCCCTTTAATTTGTTCACAATGATCCACTTTACCTGCTGGAGTGTATTAAATTGTTTACAAGTAGCTCCTTTACCCTTATATTGGCATTTGAAATAGTTGATTTAGCATGTGGTATCCCCACCTATTCTGAAAGTTTGTGGCCACAGGTCCCAGCTATAGATAAGCTTTGTAAACACAGCCAGCAGAAGAAATTACACTCCCAGTGGGATATAGCAGAGATAAGGTAATACAATGTTGATTTTCCATTGTTCTCTCCAAGTACTGGTGATTGTTTTATGGACAGATATAAGATAAATAAACATCTATATGCACAATGTGATACAGTAATGAGATCTGATTATACCCACAAGATCAACCCATTTTATTAGGTTGTGGCTTCAAAACACAAAATCAGAGCTTTAATATACACAAAAAAACATAAAAAGCTATTATTCATACATTTTTTTCTCTGCAGTTGGAAAAACCGCAATTGTAAACACATTAAGCGAAAAACTATTTTTCAGTATACTGTCCCTTTAATAAATACGCTTTTTTACAATCTGCATTTTCTGTCCCTTTAAACCGGTGAGCAGAAGAATCCTGTGTCTCAGTTGTACATAATTAAGCATTTCACTTCCTGTCAGTTTAATCTCAAGTTAAGATGAAGCTTTTACTTAACCATTTACATTAAGAAAGTATTTTTAACTGCTGCTGTTTAATAAACATGGTAGAAAAAAAATCAGTAAAAAAAAAAAGTCCCTTTAAATTGTATGTCCTTGTATGTTCTACCATTGGAAAATGTAATGTAATCAGCTAGATTGTATATTCCATTTTCTGTAAAATATCAACAAAGAACTTGTGTCCTGTCTGTTCAATGTAAAGTAATGGAATTCTAAATCTAATTTCCTTCACTAATCCAGTTGTACTTGTGAAGTAGTGATAAATACTGCAATAACTGAATTACTGCCCATGCTAATTTATATTAACAACTCATTTTATAGAATAACATTTTATAGTTATAATCTTTTACTTATGCCATTTGTTTTCAATAATATTTTATTGAAATATTTAGTATATAGAGCATTTGCTGGTACAGAAAGATACAACTTAAAGGTATAGGAAAGTCAAAATTAAACTTGCATAATTCAGATAGAGCATGTCGATTAGGTTTTTTGATACATCGACCTGACCTTGTTTGCATTGCATCACTGGCAGGCAAGTCAGTCGAGCTTTGTAAAGTTTCTCTGGCATCTTCATTCTCCAGCTGCAATGGAGTGTTCAATGTATCCTCACAGGTTTCCTTCACTGCCGAATTGTTGTGAACTGATGGAATAGCCATCAAATGTCTACGATTCCTATGTAAACATTGCCCATCATTGGTTTGAACTACATACGATCTTGGAGAATATTGCTGGATAACTGTCCCTTCAGTATTCCAGCTGTTTGAACCTTGTACTCGCACAGGAGTTTGTGGTGCTCTGACAAAATGCAGAAAGACTTTTGGCAGAAGGACATTTGGCAGACGGACATTTGGCCGACAGACATTTGGCTGACAGACAGAAAGCTAAAGAATGTTCCGATTTCGGCCGAGGGCAGATGCGTTACCAGAGTGCTCTGTTCTAATCACAGCCTCGGGCGCCGCAACTGCCTCTGGGAACCTTACCATGGGTCCTAGGCCGCACGTTTTGTAATTCTCTGTCTGGGAAACTATCTATCTATCAAATCTATCTATTTATCTATCAAATCTATCTATCTATCGTATCTATCAAATGTATCTATTGCATCTATTGATCTATCTATCTAATCTATGTATCTATCTATCTATCAAATCTATCTATCTTGTGCCGGACTGTTATCTGACAGCCACTTGTGTTTCGGCCAAATGTCCGTCGGCCAAATGTCCGTCGGCCAAGTGTCCTTCGGCCAAGTGTCCGTCGGCCAAAAGTCCGGCCACGGGAGTTTGTACCTGAAGATTCTCCAAAGGCTTTGCAGCTCGGTCATAGTATTCATTCCTTTTTTCTCTGAGTTTCAATGTTTCTATTACATGTTTTTGTGGGAACCTTTTCCAAGGTTTCACAACTGGTACTCGTGTGACCAGCTGTCTGCCAAACAATAATTCTGCCGGTGACTTCCCACATTTTAAAGGCGTAGCTCTATAGCTAAGAAGAGCCAGACATGGATCCTCGTCTGCATCTGTTGCTTTACGAAGTATGTTTTTCACTATTTTTACTCCAGCTTCTGCTAATCCATTTGCTTGTGGATATCCCGGGCTGGATGTTCGATGTTCAAATTCATAGGTACTGGCAAAAACCCTAAACTCTCTACAATTGAATTGAGGACCATTGTCTGATATTATTACCCTTGGAATGCCATGTCTCGCCAAAATTGCTTTTACTTTTTTGATCACTGTACATGCTGACTCATCTTCCAATAATGTTATCTCTGGGTAATTAGAGAAGTAATCCATTACTAAGATATAATGCTGATTTTTGAAAACAAACAAATCCATTCCTAACTTTTCCCAGGGTGCCAATGGGAAGTCCGTATCCAGTATAGGCTCTTTAGGTAATTGAGGTCTGAATTTTTGGCAAGTCCGGCATTGAGTGATCATTGTCTCAATGTTTTCATTCATATTTGGCCAGTACAAAATGTCTCTAGCTCTTCTTTTTGTCTTTTCTATACCTGAATGACCTTCATGTAGTCTTCTCAGTATTTGACTTTGCAAACTCACTGGTACAATTATCTTTTGTCCTTTCAAAAGTACCCCTTTTATCAAAGAAATTTCAGAAATGTATGGTCTATACAGTGATGGCATTAGTGTCTTAGATTTGCCACTAGAAACTGCTTTCTTCACTTGACTTAAAAGAGCATCTGTTTCTGTAGCCTGTTCTATTGCTGCCCACATTGCATGACTATACGGGGCTGTCTTCAAGATCAGATTGACGTGAACAGTCACCTCTTTCTGCAACTGTAAGTCCTCATTGTTAAATGGTAAGTAAGCTCGTGACAGAGCATCCGCTACCACCAACTCCTTGCCAGGTATAAAATCCAAGGTGAAGTCATACCTTTGAAGTCTCAGCAACAAACGTTGAATTCTTGGAGGTGCATCTATCAAGCCCTTTTGGTAGATGTGAATCAAAGGTTTGTGATCAGTTTCTGCTGAAAATACTCTTCCATACAAATAAACATGAAATGTTTCACATCCGTAAACTAGTCCCAGTGTTTCCTTTTCAATTTGAGCATATGATTTTTCAGTATCCGTCAATGCCCTAGATGCATAAGCCACAGGCATCCATCCCGAGCCTTGATTTTGAAATAGAACTGCTCCCAATCCATTTTGTGAAGCATCAGTTGACAACTTTGTTTTTGCTGTTGGATCAAAGAATTGCAGAGTTGGTGCAGTAGTAAGCATGTCCTTCAAAAACTTCCATTCTTTCTGGTGATTCTCTGACCATTCCCAGGCATAGTTTTTTCTGAGTAGTTGTCGCATTAGTACAGTTTTGTCTGGTAAATTAGGTATGAACTTGCCAAGGTAATTCACCATTCCTAGTAAGCGTTGTATATCTTGCTTATTTTCTGGCTGTGGCATTTCTGTAATTGCCTTAATCTTTTTCATGTCTGGTAAAACACCACCTCCCGTGAGTTGTTCTCCCAAATATTGAATTGAAGTTTTTCTGAATTGACACTTTGTCTTATTGAACTTCAAATTATTTTCCTTAGCAACATCTAAGACCATCTTTAGCCTTTCATCATGTTCTTGCTTGGTTTTACCCCAGATCAGAATATCATCAATGAATACGGTTGTGCCTGGTATTCGTTCAAGAAGTTGCTGCATGGTGCTATGGAACACTTCTGGTGCTGAACACAAGCCGAAGGGCAATCGTTTGTAACAGTACCTCCCATAAGGAGTATTAAAAGTGCAGAGTTTCATGCTTTCCTCCTCCAGTGGAATTTGCCAAAATCCTGCGGATGCATCCAGTTTACTGAATACAGTTGCTCCACTTAGCTCCCCAAGCAATTCTGGTTTTGTTGGTAAATGGAAGTGTTCTCTTAAGATGCTTTTATTCAGTTCCTTGGGATCAATACAGATTCTGAGACCCCCATCCGGTTTTTCCACCAACACCATAGAATGAACCCATTCAGTAGGTGTCTTGATTTTCTTTATAATACCTTTATCCTCCATCCTGGCAAGTTCCCGTTTAAGACGATCCCTTAGAGCAACTGGAACATTTCGCATGGCATGCACTACTGGACGAGAACCTTCTTTTAGTTGTATTTTATGTTGCATTAGAAGACATCCTATTCCTTCAAATACTGCAGCATAGTCTGTTAATAAATGTTCTATGTCCTCTTCTTTATTAGTTCCATCAATGGCATTTACCCTTTTAAACATTTGAAGACCCAGTAGAGCTGGTTTGTTTCCTGGAACTACCAGAATGTTCATTTTATGCGTTTGATTTCCATATTCCAGGAACACACTGCACTTGCCAAGCACTGGGATAAAATCCCCATTATATGTCTTTAGTTTAACTGAGCTTTTCAGAAGTTCTGGTTTGTTCTTCAATTGGTGATACTTGCTCTCAGGCATCAAATTAGCTTGTGCACCTGTATCTACTTTGTAAGCAATATTAGTGCCATTTGTAATAGCTTCAATGACCCACTCCTTATCTGTAGATTTGGTTAAGTCAAGTATTCCAATAAAGAATTCTTCTGATTCCTCACTTTCTGACTGGTCAACAATGTGAACCGTTTTTTTAGCTTTACACATCTTTTGAAAGTGATTCATTTTTCCACATTTTCTGCAGATTTGCCCATAAGCCTGACATTGTCTTATGCCATGCTGCTTTCCACATCTGGTACATAGCCAGTCTGATTCAGGCTGAGAATTTGCTGTTTGTGTGATAAAACTTTTTCCTTTCATTTTATTTTCATAATGTGGATGCACTTTGTTTTTCCCCACTGTAACTGACATTACTGGTGTTGCTGCTGTACTGTGGCAGAGTGTGCGCACTTGTTCCTGTGCTGCCTCTGAACTTTGACAAATTTCTACTGCCTTTTCCAGTGTTAAATCTTTCTCTCTGAGCAAGCGTTCTTTAACCCTTATATTTCTGCAGCCCATGACTAGCTGGTCTCTGATTAATGAGTTACACATTGCTCCATAATTACATGATCTACTCTTCAGTTTTAAGTCTGTTACATACTCCTCAATAGTCTCTGTTTCATTCTGCATTCTACATCTGAAAAGATACCTTTCATAGGTTTCATTGCGTCTAGGTACACAGTACTTTTCAAATTTGTCTAGAACAACCTGATAAACATCCCTTTCTTCATCTGTAAATGTGAAGGTGTTGTATACATCTATTGCTGCTGATCCTGCTACAGTCAGAAAAAGTGCAATCTTTTGTTCATCATCTTGCTCCTGAGCTCCTATAGCTCTAACATATAGCTGGAATCTTTGCTTAAACCTCTGACATGCATCTTCCATATTACCAGTCATTTTCAATTCTGGTGGAGGATTTAACTTTTCCATCTTAATGTTCTGAATTATGCAGTATTAATATAAAAGTCTGTAGTGCTGTTAGAATCAGTCAATTGTACAAGTTATGATGATGCACTTACTCAGTTCATGAGAAGAAGCTGTAGTCACTCTGCCAGAGCCTTGACTCTCACACTTTCAATTTGCTGCAAAGATTTCTAATGGATTCCTCAGAGTCCTTGCTTGTCAGTTCAGATGGAAGCAGGGAACTCCTTATTCTGACACCATGTTTTATCTTAGTTTATATAAGGAGATCAAGCACAGGTCTTCATAACTGTAAACTTTATTAAGAATGCTATACACACACACACTATGCAAGAGGCACTTCCTGACTCTACCATTGTGCACATAACAACAGGTTGATATGGTTCATACCAACTGATAATCTCAATATCACACACTAGTGGGAGCTGCTGCTAATTGGTGCCTGCACACATTTGTCTCTTGTGATTGGCTAAAGATATTTTCAGCTTCCTGTCAGTAGTGCAATGCTGTCCCTTCAGCAATGGATAACAAGAGAATGAAGAAAATGTGATAATAGAATTAAATTGGAAAGTTGTTTAAAATTGTATGTTCTATCGGAATCATAAAAGAACATTTTGGGGTTTACTATCTCTTTAAAGTTGCACTCTTCTACTAAAAGCAGAAATTAAATGTGTTTTAAAATTAAAGGGATGTGAAACTCAAAATGGCATTTCTCATAAAATGCTTAATTATGCATCAGTTTAAAAAAAAAAACTGCAATGCACTTTCATTTGTTTTTCTCGGCTTTTCCACTAAATTATCTCTGAGGTATTTCACAGCATCTAATTATTTTATGGGGACATTAAATTTAAAATGGCAGAAAATCGACTTTGTATACCTAACTAAGGGCTTGTTTCCAATGAGCCATAATTAGGTTTGTGCAAGAACGCAAACCGATAACTATGCAGACGGAAGTAATTTAGTTTATCCACTGCTTCCACTGGCGCATTATACCTCAATATAATTTTCCCATAGAAAGTATTAGAAGCCGTTAAGCGATAACTTATACCAGGTTGCCAAAAAAAGTGCAAACCATCAATACACTAACGGAGGCTGTCGATACATTGAAAAGCTCAACTAAGTGTAAAAGAGGAGCTTTTGGAGACCTATTTCCCATTGAAATTTTAAAACTTGCAATTAATTAATTAAATTAAAAATATTATAATATTTATTGTTGTCCCATGTATAGGAAAATACAAATATATGCAAGCACATATCTAAAAAAATCAAACTAGACCTATGCCTAGGACAGCAATACATATTACAAATATTAATAAAGTGGAAAATATAATTATAATAAAAAATAGTATTTGCTTATCGTTAAAAAAAATACCTATTATAAATAAGTGCATCTTTGTTTTTGTTTATCTTTAAAGGTAATCACAGGTAAGGAGCACAGACGTTAAACGTAAATTTTATAGTGTAAGGTCGGGTTACCATAGCAACGAATTGATTTTCAAGAAATCTGACATGGGATGGAAGCGTTAACCCAACGTTAACTTACACCTAAACGAAAAGAGAGACTACACCAATGCACCAAATATTTCAATGGAAACCTGGTACTGAAGTGGAGACATAAACTACTTTTTTGCCTGGATCGTCAATCAATACGAATTTGTATCCTGAAATTGAAGATTTTCTTGAGCCTATGACGGCGCAGTCAATGGCCATTCCCGGACTCCTGAAGTTCTTGGTTTAGTTTCACTTTTTTGCCACAGGATCCTTTCAGACCCGTGTCTAGCATCATTATTGGGATCAGTCAATCAGCATTTTCGTGTCACCTAACAAATTTATTGATGCAATTTTGATGTGGGTGAATCTGCACCAGATCAAGCCATATTTAATTTTTAATTGACAAATAACTAAGTCTCGCTACTGATATAATAAATTATCTTTCTAAGTCTTCTAAAGTTTGCCTTTATATAGTGCTGACTTTTCTTCCCCCAACAAATGTGACATCTCTGACACCTTGCAGTCACGTAGGATAAAACTGACGGAAAAGTTCTCCAGACATTTCAATTTTCAATACTAGCAAGGTATCAGATTTATCAATCGTCCGCCAATGCTTGTGGCGGATTAGATGCAACAATGTTTTCTATTTTTAGTACATATGGATAGCGGCCTCGTTTCGCTCACTGTGAGTTGTAGCAAGTTTATCCTACATGCTATTAGCTAGCAAATTGACACTTTAGTACAAGGAGCCCTTACTGTAGTATTTAATTGATTGTTTAACACTTTGCTTAAAGGGACAATCAACACCAGAATTGTTGTTGTTTACAAAAGATAGATAATCCCTTTATTACCCATTTCCCAGTTTTGCATAACTAACACAGTTATATTAATATAAGTTTTACCTCTGATTACCTTGTATTTAAGCCTCTGCAAACTGCCCCTTTATTTCAGTTCTTTTGACAGACTCATTGGCATTTTCGCCAATGAGTGTTCACTCCTGGGTAACTTCACGTGTATGAGCTCAATGTTATCTATATGAAACACATGAACTAACATCCTCTAGTGGTGAAAAACTATCAAAATTAGAAGCGGCCTTCAAGGTCTAAGAAATTAAACCTTGAAGGCCACCTCTAAGAACTAAGAATACCAAGACAACAAAGCAAAATTGGTGATAAAAGTAAATTAAATTAATTAAATTAAAAAGTAAAAAAAGGAAAGTTATTTAAAATTACATGAAAGTTTTTTTTTATTTGACTGTCCCTTTGTTTTTTTATTGGTACAGTTTTATATGCATTTTAAATACATTTATCAATGTTGTGCTTCTAACTCATCGCCGGCACCAATACGCTCGCCTGACATCGCCTAACATCGTGGCCGCAAACCTGAATACGCTCTCCATATTTAACAAAAAAGCTGTCAAAAAGTCACGCACCAAGTACAGGGCGATGAGCAGCGGACTGTTGTTAACAGTCATCTGCTCTTTGGCTTTTTCCCAGCTTTATTTATACCCTGTCACTAAACACCGCCACTATACTAAAATGTTTAACCCCTATCCTGACGCTCCTGGACCCCGCCGCAACTCTAATAAAGTTATTAACCCCTATTACGCTGCTCCCCGACACCGCCGCAACTAACTAAATGTATTAACCTCTATCCCTCCGCTCCCAGAGCCCACTGCAACTAAATAAATGTATTAACCCCTATTCCGCCGCTCCCGGACCCCGCTGCAGCTAACTCCTTTTAAGGGCCATTGGTAGTTTATTGGTAGTTTATTGTAGGCTAGGGTTTTTTTTTATTTTGGGGGGGCTTTTTTATTTTCATAGGGCTCTTAGATTAGTTGTAATTAGTTTAAATATTTGATAATTTATTTTTGTTTGTTATTTTGTGTAACTTAGTTGTTAGTTTTTTGTAACTTTGTAATGTTTAATAGTAGATTTAAATTATTTGAGTAGGGTTAGGTTTTTAACTATATAATATATTTAATTTAATTTGTAGTTTAATGTAATTTTAGTATAACAGTTAGGGTAGATTAATTAATAGCTTAATATAGTTTAATTTAAATTGAGTTAATATTTAATATAAAGTTAGTGGGTTGTTAGGTTTAGGGGTTAATAGGTTAATTTAGTTTATGGCGATGTGGGGGGCTGGCGGTTTAGGGGTTAATAGGTTTAGTAAGTGGTAGTGATGTGGGAGGCCAGGGGTTTAGGGGTTAATACATTTATTTAGTTGCAGTGGGCTCTGGGAGCGGCGGGATAGGGGTTAATAACATTATTTACATGGCAGCGGGTTCTGGGAGCGGAGGAATAGGGGTTAATAACATTATGTAGGTGACGGCGGTGTCGGGGTGGCAGATTAGGGGTTAATAAGTGTAATGTAGGTGGCGGTGGTGTAGGGGCGGCAGATTAGGGGTTAATAACTGTAATGTAGGTGGCGGTGGTGGCGGTTGGCAGATTAGGGGTTAATAAGTGTAATGTAGGTGGTGGCGGTGTAGGGGGCGGCAGATTAGGGGTGTTTAGACTCTGGGTATATGTTAGGGTGGTAGGTGTAAACATTAATTTTTATTCTCCCATAGGAATCAATGGGATATTGAGACTCCCATTGATTCCTATGGCATCCGCCGCCACCAGGGCGGCGGATTGAAAACCGAGCGTACCTGGTAGGAGTTTGATAACTAGCAATAGTAGTCAGATAGTGCCGAATTTGTATTCGGAACATCTGTAATGACGTAAGCATCGATCTGTGTCGGACTGAGACCGGCGGATCGTATGTTACGTCACAGATTTCTACTTTTGCCAGTCTGTAGGCTTTGATAAATAAGGGGAATCAGGCTCGCCACAATTACGCTGCGGAATTCCAGCGTATTTGCGGTTGACGGTTTGATAAATAGGCCTCTCTATACAGTATTAACTTTTTATAATAGTTTTTTCTTTTATTCATAGTTTCAAATAATGAACTGTAGAGAACATGGCCGAGATTGATGTTTGGAGACGTAATTTAAAGGGTCATTGAAGTCAAAATAAGACTTTCATTATTCATATAGATCATGCAATTTACTAAAAAAAAATCCAGTGATCACAATTCTTAAATGCTTTTGTCATTAATGCTTCTGAATTGCTACCTGCCTAAAACAACACAAAGGGCTCAATGTAAGAAGCAACTTACACTTCATTATCTCTGAGTTGTGAGAGAGAAATCACCCTGAACACGCTTGCTTGGGTTGATTGACAGGGGGCGGGGTTACACACTGAGGTAAGTGTGCAATGACACATCCAGGCAGGGATGTACAGTTAGATGTGAAGCTGTACGGACAGGTTCTCAAGTTTAGATATGGCTCTAATGAGTAATATTGAGCTGATATCGCAATTTGCGATAGTGACAAACAGTGGTGACAATTGTTTATGGATTCTGCAACTTTTTAGTTAAAATATTGTAGTGTTTTTTTCTTTTTTTTTCTTTAGCAAAATATTAGTTGAACCAACAATTTTATTGAACCTAGACCAATGATTATCAGAGAGGTCAGTGGGTTCATAATAATTTTGTTATAGTTTACTGGACTTCAGAAAATAGCGCCAAGCACAAAAGAACCAGAATAGCATACTAAAGCAACAAAATGGTTGTTCAATTTGCAGCAATAATATATGACACCATTACTAAAATCTAAAGTAATTGCAATGAACAAACATCATCTGCTGCCCACTCACTACCAATGCGATTGGACAGGTTCCCTAGCTTGAAACATTAAATGCTCACCTTGTAAAATAACGACTCTGATATAGCACAATAAATAGTGCAAAAAGAAAATAAACTTAAGAACACTTTTGCAGCTTATGCTTTTTAAAATTTTGTTATAGACAAATGAAATAATTTTATTTTAATTTCAATACAATATGATACCTCAGGAGTTTATTGGAATGACATGTTATTAACAAGTAGAGTTAACACAACACATAACACAGATAAAGTCTTACTGATGCCCATAAATTTAACATTCTACATCAATGAATGGAAATCCAAAACCTTAACACATAGATATAGCGCATATAAAGTGTTAGGCAAACAAATGGTTTATAAATTACATTCTGTGCATTTCTACTGCTGGATACCATTTCACAGTTACAAAATCACACTTCTGAGTTATTAGTTTACATAGAATGTTATCTAAAAGCATCTTGTACCCTCTTCAACATCGCAAGCTGTTATATTGACAAAGAAAAATGATTGCCTAGACACAGGCGCTGAAAATGTTGTTAATAGATTTAAGGAAAACGTTTTCCAAGAATTAATTGTGTATAGTCAATATAGTTTAAAAAAAAACTATATGGTAAATAAGTTTCAGATGTATTTTAAATGAATGCAACTACTACTTAAAAGGTATCTCTAGGTGTGGTACTCTAAATATAAATCCTGTTATCTCACAGCGGTGGGTGAGTGTAAAAATATGACATTTTGGCCCAGATTACAAGTGGCTTGCTAATTAGCGCTTTCGCTTGGGTGCAAGCTTTGGCAGAAGTAAACTTTAAACGTGTGCAGTTTAGCGCGTATATTACAAGTTGAAAGTAAAATGTTTGAGTGCAAGAGAAAGCAGACGCGCACTAATATTAGGACTTCGGATCCCCATAGAGTTGAGCGTGCACACTGAGAAAAAAAACACTTATTGCGCTAACCTGAAGGTAAAGTAGTTATAAATATTTTGCATTCCACTGTTCTTCACATAGAAGAAAATGTTCTATTTTTAAATAGAAATTTCTATATATCTGATGCATTTTTTAATAAATCTATCTATCTATCTATAGTTATAGGTATATACAGATATATATTTAGGAATATCTATTTAAAAATACATAGAATATTTTCCCCCAGGTGAAGAACATTGGAATGTGAAATATTTACAGTACATACACAGAAAACACATTATCAAAAAATATTTTTTCTTGTTTTCAGGTATTTAAGTGGAAAGGGCTACAATGTATATATAGAAATCGATATAAGTGTACACATGCATATGCATATAAACATAAATACACATGTATACACATATGTACATATGTATATATATACATACATACATACACATATTTAGACATGTATATGTATGTAAATATCTAATTAAGCCCTTTCCATCCAAATACTTTGTCATATACCATATACTTTTGTGTGAACCTGATGAGGCTCCCTGCTTTCTCCGTGTAGCATTCCGGAGAAAGCAGGGAGTCTCATCAGGTTCACACAAGGTGTGGATATCGGAAGTAACTGTGAAGCCAAGTGGATCGCTACACAGAGGAAACAGGGAGCCTCACCAGGTACACACAATGGCCTCTATTTAACAAAGTCTGGCGGACCTGATCCGACAGTGAAGATCAGGTCCGCCAAACCTTGCTGAATACGGAGAGCAATACGCTCTCCGTATTCAGCATTGCACCAGCAGCTCACAAGAGCTGCTGCAGAATCGTGGCCAATCGGCCACCAGCATGGGGGTGTCAATCAACCCGATCGTACTCGTCTGTCCACCTGCTCAGAGCCTTTAGACTGCTGCTTCATAACTGGTGTAACCAGAAACACGGGGCCTCAAGCTCTTGATAGATAGGCCCCAATGTGTGTAAACGACTTGGGAGAGGTGACACTGGCTGTTTGTGAGCACCAGGCATACGAAAGTTACCAGTGTCAGGTACTATAAGCGGTTTACTACTCTTTCACTCGGAATGACTTTCTGGCTTTAAAGAAGGCAAGTTTTAACACAATCTTGTGTGTTGGAAAGTTGTTTAAAATTGCATGCTCCATCTGAATAATGAAAGTTTAATTTTGAATTGAGTGTTCCTTTAACCCCTTAATGACCGGACCATTTTTCAGTTTTCTTACCCTTAATGACAATGGCTATTTTTACATTTCTGCAGTGTTTGTGTTTAGCTGTAATTTTCCTCTTACTCATTTACTGTACCCACACATATTATATACCGTTTTTCTCGCCATTAAATGGACTTTCTAAAGATACCATTTTTTTCATCACATCTTATAATTTAATATAAAAAATATATAAAATATGAGGAAAAAATGGAAAAAAACACACTTTTTCTAACTTTGACCTCCAAAATATGTTACACATCTACAACCACCAAAAAACACCCATGCTAAATAGTTTCTAAATTTTGTCCTGAGTTTAGAAATACCCAATGGTTACATGTTGTTTGCTTTTTTTGCAAGTTATAGGGCAATAAGTACAAGTAGAACTTTGCTATTTCCAAACCACTTTTTTTCAAAATTAGCGCTAGTTACATTGGAACACTGATATCTGTCCGGAATCCCTGAATATCCCTTGACATGTATATATTTTTTTTTTAGAAGACAACCCAAAGTATTGATTTATGCCCATTTTGGTATATTTCATGCCACCATTTCACTGCCAAATGCGAGCAAATAAAAAAAATTGTTCACTTTTTCACAAATTTTGTCACAAACTTTAGGTTTCTCACTGAAATTATTTACAAACAGTTTGTGCAATTATGGCACAAATGGTTGTAAATGCTTCTCTGGGATCCCCTTTGTTCAGAAATAGCAGACATATATGGCTTTGGCGTTGCTTTTTGGTAATTAGAAGGCCGCTAAATGCAGCTGCGCACCACACGTGTATTATGCCCAGCAGTGAAGGGGTTAATTAGGGATCTTGTAGGGACCTTGAAGGGTTAATTTTAGCTTTAGTGTAGTGTAGTAGACAACCCAAAGTATTGATCTAGGCCCATTTTGGTATATTTCATGCCACCATTTCACCGCCAAATGCGAGCAAATAAAAAAAAAAAGTGACATTTTTCACAATTTTAGGTTTCTCACTTAAATTATTTACAAACATCTTGTGCAATTATGGCACAAATGGTTGTAAATGCTTCTCTGGGATCTCCTTTGTTCATAAATAGCAGACATATATGGCTTTGGCGTTGCTTTTTGGCAATTAGGAGGCCGCTAAATGCTGCTGCGCACCACACTTGTATTAAGCCCAGCAGTGAAGGGGTTAATTAGGTAGCTTGTAGAGAGCTTGCAGGGTTAATTTTAGCTTTAGTGTAGAGATTAGCCTCCCACCTGACACATCCCACCCCCTGATCCCTCCCAGACAGCTCTCTTCCCTCCCCCACCCCACAATTGTCCCCGCCATCTTAAGTACTGGCAGAAAGTCTGCCAGTACTAAAATAAAAGGTGTTTTTTTTTTGTTTTTTGTTTTTTTTTAATTATTCAGCTGTGATGGACTCCTGCCTTAACCCCCAACCTCCCTGATCCCCCCCAAACACCTCTCTAACCCTCCCCACCTACCTAATTGCCACCATCTTGGGTACTGGCAGCTGTCTGCCAGTACCCAGTTTTCCCCAAAAAATAAAGTGTTTTGTTGTTTTGTTACATGTTTTATTTTTATTTTTTCTGTAGTGTAGCTGCCCCAACCACCCCCCCCCACCCCCCCCCCCGATCCAGATCCTGATCCTGATCATTTTTTAAAAAAATTCTGCCCCCCTCCCTCTTACCTAAATTCATTGGTGGCAGTGCCAGTGATTGCTGCGCGCACGCGCGCACGCGTACACACACACGCACGCGCGCGCGTGCACGCAGCCCCCGCACGCTCCCGGCATCCGGCGTGCACAATACACTTGAAGGAACCGGATGCCGGGTAGCGATGGGCCGCCCACCCTCCTCCCTGTAAGCTCCCACCCACCAACGAACGGCCGCATCGCTACCGGTGCAGAGAGGGCCACAGAGTGGCTCTCTCTGCATCGGATGCTTTCTAAAGGGTATTGCAGGATGCCTCAATATCGAGGCATCACTGCAATACCCTGAGAGCTGCTGGAAGCGATTGCGATCGCTTCCAGCACTCTCTAAGACAACTGACGTACCAGGTACGTCCATTGTCACTAACTGCAAGTTTTTGCAGGACGTACCTGGTACGTCAGTTGTCATTAAGGGGTTAATGAAAATATTTTATGGGTTTTTTTGCAATATCAAGTTATTTGAGGTTGGGGTAAAACATATTAACCCCTAAACCGCCACACTCCAGTCTTGCAAACACTAGTTAAATATTATTAACCCCTAATCTGCTATCCCTAACATCACCGCCACCTACCTACATTTATTAACCCCTAATCTGCCGTCTCCAACGTCGCTGCCACTATATTAAATGTATTAACCCCTAAATCTAAGTCTAACCCTAACACCCCCTAACTTAAATATAATTTAAATAAATCTAAATAAAATTCCTATCATTAACTACATTATTCCTATTTAAAACTAAATAATAGTTACATTGTATCTAGCTTAGGGTTTATTTTTATTTTACAGGCAAGTTTGTATTTATTTTAACTAGGTACAATAGTTATTAAATAGTTATTAACTATTTAATAACTACCTAGCTAAAATAAAGACAAATTGACCTGTAAAATAAAAAATAACCTAAGTTACACTAACACCTAACCTAACCCTACAATTAAATAAATTCCCTAAATTAAATACAATTAAATTAATTTAATTAAATTAGCTAAATAACAAAAAAAACCACTAAATTACAGAAAATAAAAACAAATTACAGATCTTTAAATTAATTACACCTAGTCTAATAGCCCTGTCAAAAATAAAAAAAGCCCACCCAAAATAAAAAAAAACCCTAGCCTAAACTAAACTATCAATAGCCCTTAAAAGGGCCTTTTGCAGGGTATTGCCCCAAAGTAATCAGCTCTTTTACCTGTAGAAAAAAAAATACAAACACCCCCAACAGTAAAACCCACCACCCACACAATAAACCCCCCAAATAAAAATCTAACTAAAAAAACGTAAGCTCCCCATTGCCCTGAAAAGGTCATTTGGATGGGCATTGCCCTTAAAAGGGCAGTTAGCTCTTTTGCGGCCCAAAGCCCTAACCTAAAAATAAAAACCACCCAATACACCCTTAAAATACCTAACACTAACCCCCTGAAGATCGACTTACTGTTCTGAAGACCGGACATCCATCCTCAAGGAAGCGGCAGAAGTCTTCATCCAAGCCGGGCGAAGTGGTCCTCCAGACGGGCAGAAGTCTTCATCCAGACGGCATCTTCTATCTTCATTCATCCGACACGGAGTGGCTCCATATTCAAAACATCCAACGCGGAGCATCATCTTCATCCGGAGTCTTCTTACTGAATGAAGGTTCCTTTAAATGACGTCATCCAAGATGGCGTCCCTTAGATTCTGATTGGCTGATAGAATTCTATCAGCCAATCGTAATTAAGGGACGCCATCTTGGATGACGTAATTTAAAGGAACCTTCATTGAGTAAGAAGACTCCGGATGAAGAGGATGCTCTATGTCGGATGGCTTGAAGATGGAGCTGCTCCGTGTCGGATGGATGAAGATAGAAGATGCCGTCTGGAGGACCCCTTCGCCCGGCTTGGATTAAGACTTCTCCCGGCTTCGTAGAGGACTTTAGCCCGGTTGGTTGAAGACTGTTTCCTTGAGGATGGATGTCCGGTCTTCAGAACAGTAAGTCAATAGGTTTTTATTTGGTTTGTTGTGTGGGTGGTGGGTTTTACTGTTGGGGGGTGTTTGTATTTTTTTTTTTACAGGTAAAAGAGCTGATTTCTTTGGGGCAATGCCCGCAAAAGGCCCTTTTAAGGGCTATTGGTAGTTTAGTTTAGGCTAGGGTTTTTTTTTTTATTTTGAGGGGGCTTCTTTATTTTGATAGGGCTATTAGATTAGGTGTAATTAGTTTAAATATCTTGTAATTTGTTTATTATTTTCTGTAATTTAGTGTTTTTTTTGTACTTTAGCTAATTGTATTTAATTTATTTAATTGTATTTAATTTAAGTCATTTATTTAATTGTAGTGTAGTGTTAGGTGTTAGTGTAACTTATGTTAGGTTTTATTTTACAGGTACTTGTGTATTTATTTTAGCTAGGTAGTTAGTAAATAGTTAATAACTATTTAATAACTATTCTACCTAGTTAAAATAAATACAAACTTGCCGGTAAAATAAAAATAAACCCTAAGATAGCTACAATGTAACTATTAGTTATATTGTAGCTAGCTTAGGGTTTATTTTACAGGTAAGTATTAATTTTAAATAGGAATTATTTAGGTAATAATATTAATTTTTATTTAGATTTATTTAAATTATATTTAAGTTAGGGAGGGTTAGGGTTAGACTTAGGTTTAGGGGTTAATACATTTAGTATAGTGGCGGCGACGTTGGGGGCGGCAGACTATGGGTTAATAAATGTAGGTAGGTGGCGGCAATGTTAGGGACAGCAGAATAGGGGTTAATAATATTTAACTAATCTTTGCAAGGCGGGAGTGCGGCAGTTTAGGGGTTAATATGTTTATTATAGTGGCGGCAATGTCCGGAGCAGTATTTTAGGGGTTAAAAAATATAATCTAGCTGGCGACGATGTCAGGGGTGGCAGATTAGGGGTTAATAAGTGTAAGATTAGGGGTGTTTAGACTCGGGGTTCATGTTAGGGTGTTAGGTGTAAACATAAATTTTATTTCCCCATAGGAATCAATGGGGCTGCGTTACTGAGCTTTACGCTGCTTTTTGGCAGGTGTTAGACTTTTTCTCAGCCGGCTCTCCCCATAGGGAAATCGTGCATGAGTACGTACGACCAGCTCACCGCTGACTTAAGCAGCGCTGGTATTGGAGTGCGGTAAGGAGCACAATTTTGCTCAACGCTCACTTCTTGCCTTTTAACACCGGGTTTGTAAAAACCTGTAATACCAGCGCTGCAGGTAAGTGAGCGGTGAGAAAAAACTGCTCGTTAGCACCGCACAGCTCCTAACGCAAAACTTGTAATCTGGCCGATTATTTTCAACTTGGGCAGTTTATGATTTTTTTTCTGTAGCATTCTAATTCATTAGAATCATGGCTTTTTGAATTAATTCAAGGGACATGATAATGAAAATGAGACTTAAATTATTCATGTTATTTTTTTAAACAACCTATACAATGTGCTTCTGTTATCAAATGTACCTTTTTTTCTTCATCTCCTTTGTTGAAACGTAACTCTTTTTCATGAAGGCAGTAAAAAGCACCATAACGCGGCATTGTGTGTATTCATTTTATACAGCAGGATACACCTAAAGTTTACTTTACCTACTACTTCTGCACACACTATTTGGATGTCTCCTGTCCAAAGATAGATGCACTCTCAGTATATATTCAAACAGCCTTCTTTATTGAACAGTGCTTCTAGGTATACAGCTTTATTTACCATAGAGTGTTTAAAGTAATTGCACTCTAAAGCTATCAATGCTGCCACATTGTGCTCAAGACACTACCCCTCATGCCAAAATGTAAAGTTTTGACAAATTATACCAAGAAAAGCCTTTAATAATGGAAGTTTTTTTTTTTTTTATTCTAAATCATAAAAGTTGTTTTGTTTTTTTACTTCCATGTCCCTTCAAAACTTTATTAGAGTTGCGGTGGGCTCCGGGAGCGGCGGGATAGGAATTAATAACTTTATTTAGTTGCGGTGGGGTCTGGGAGCAGCGGGATAGGGGTTAAACAGTTTAGTATATTGGCGGTGCTTAGTGACAGTATATAAATAAAGCTGTGAAAAAGCCGAAGAGCAGCGAGATCGATGACTGTTTAGTTAACAACAGTCAGCTGCTCATCGCCCCGTACTTGGTGCGGTGCTTTTTGACAGCTTTTTATATAAATATGGAGAGCGTATTCAGGTTCACGGCCGCGATGTTAGGCGATGTCAGGCGAGCGTATTGGTGCCGTCGAATGCAAGTAAGTTGACGGCTTGATAAGTAGGCCTCAATGTTTCTTCTGTTAAGTGTGATCAGTCCACGGGTCATCATTACTTCTGGGATATTACTCCTCCCCAACAGGAAGTGCAAGAGGATTCACCCAGCAGAGCTGCATATAGCTCCTCCCCTCTACGTCACTCCCAGTCATTCTCTTGCACCCAACGACTAGATAGGATGTGTGAGAGGACTATGGTGATTATACTTAGTTTTATATCTTCAATCAAAAGTTTGTTATTTTAAAATAGCACCGGAGTGTGTTATTATCTCTCTGGCAGAGTTTGAAGAAGAATCTACCAGAGTTTTTGTTATGATTTTAGCCGGAGTAGTTAAGATCATATTGCTGTTTCTCGGCCATCTGAGGAGAGGTAAACTTCAGATCAGGGGACAGCGGGCAGATGAATCTGCATAGAGGTATGTAGCAGTTTTTATTTTCTGACAATGGAATTGATGAGAAAATCCTGCCATACCGATATAATGTCATGTATGTATACTTTACACTTCAGTATTCTGGGGAATGGTACTTCACTAGAATTACACTGTAAGAAATACATAAAGCTGTTTAATAACTAGAGATTATGTTTAACGTTTTTGCTGGAATGTAAAATCGTTTTCATTTGCTGAGGTACTGAGTGAATAAATGTTTGGGCACTATTTTTCCACTTGGCAGTTGCTTAATCTGTTTTCTGACAGTTTCTGTTCTCCCTCACTGCTGTGTGTGAGGGGGAGGGGCCGTTTTTTGGCGCTTTTACTATGCATCAAATATTTCAGTCAGCAACTCATTGTATTCCCTGCATCATCTCTACAGAGCTCAGGGGTCTTCAAAACTTATTTTGAGGGAGGTAATTTCTCTCAGCAGAGCTGTGAGAATTATATTTTGACTGAGATAAAAAACGTTTATTCTGTAATTTGTTTCCTGCTTTCAGAATTTGTTATCTTTGCTAATGGGATTAAACCTTTGCTAAAGTTGTGTTGTTTACAAGGATTGAGGCTATAACTGTTTCAATTTATTAATTTTCAACTGTCATAGATCTTCTGTGCTTCTTAAAGGCACAGTACGTTTTAATATTATTCTAATTGAATTGTATTTCCAAGTTGCAAGTTTATTTGCTAGTGTGTTAAACATGTCTGATTCAGAGGATGATACCTGTGTCATTTGTTGCAATGCCAAAGTGGAGCCCAATAGAAATTTATGTACTAACTGTATTGATGCTACTTTAAATAAAAATCAATCTGTACAAATTGAACAAATTTCACCAAACAACGAGGGGAGAGTTATGCCGACTAACTCGCCTCACGTGTCAGTACCTACATCTCCCGCTCAGAGGGAGGTGCGTGATATTGTAGCGCCGAGTACATCTGGGCGGCCATTACAAATCACATTACAGGATATGGCTACTGTTATGACTGAGGTTTTGGCTAAATTACCAGAACTAAGAGGTAAGCGTGATCACTCTGGGGTGAGAACAGAGTGCGCTGATAATATTAGGGCCATGTCAGACACTGCGTCACAGGTGGCAGAACATGAGGACGGAGAACTTCATTCTGTGGGTGACGGTTCTGATCCAAACAGACTGGATTCAGATATTTCAAATTTTAAATTTAAACTGGAAAACCTCCGTGTATTACTAGGGGAGGTGTTAGCGGCTCTGAATGATTGTAACACAGTTGCAATACCAGAGAAAATGTGTAGGTTGGATAAATATTTTGCGGTACCGACGAGTACTGAGGTTTTTCCTATACCTAAGAGACTTACTGAAATTGTTACTAAGGAGTGGGATAGACCCGGTGTGCCGTTCTCACCCCCTCCGATATTTAGAAAAATGTTTCCAATAGACGCCACCACAAGGGACTTATGGCAAACGGTCCCTAAGGTGGAGGGAGCAGTTTCTACCTTAGCTAAGCGTACCACTATCCCGGTGGAGGATAGCTGTGCTTTTTCAGATCAAATGGATAAAAAGTTAGAGGGTTACCTTAAGAAAATGTTTGTTCAACAAGGTTTTATATTGCAACCCCTTGCATGCATTGCGCCGATCACGGCTGCAGCGGCATTCTGGATTGAGTCTCTGGAAGAGAACATTGGTTCAGCTACTCTGGACGACATTACGGACAGGCTTAGAGTCCTTAAACTAGCTAATTCATTCATTTCGGAGGCCGTAGTACATCTTACTAAACTTACGGCGAAGAATTCAGGATTCGCCATTCAGGCACGCAGGGCGCTGTGGCTAAAATCCTGGTCAGCTGATGTTACTTCTAAGTCTAAATTGCTTAATATACCTTTCAAAGGGCAGACCTTATTCGGGCCCGAGTTGAAAGAGATTATCGCTGACATTACAGGAGGTAAAGGCCATGCCCTGCCTCAGGACAAAGCCAAAGCCAAGACTAGACAGTCTAATTTTCGTTCCTTTCGTAATTTCAAAGCAGGAGCAGCATCAACTTCCTCTGCACCAAAACAGGAAGGAGCTGTTGCTCGCTACAGACAAGGCTGGAAACCTAACCAGTCCTGGAACAAGGGCAAGCAGACTAGGAAACCTGCTGCTGCCCCTAAAACAGCATGAAGTGAGGGCCCCCGATCCGGGATCGGATCTAGTGGGGGGCAGACTTTCTCTCTTCGCCCAGGCTTGGGCAAGAGATGTTCAGGATCCCTGGGCGCTAGAGATAATATCTCAGGGATACCTTCTGGACTTCAAATACTCTCCTCCAAGAGAGAGATTTCATCTGTCAAGATTGTCAACAATCCAGACAAAGAAAGAGGCGTTTCTACGCTGCGTACAAGAGCTCTTGTTAATGGGAGTAATCCATCCAGTTCCACGATCAGAACAGGGACAGGGGTTTTACTCAAATCTGTTTGTGGTTCCCAAAAAAGAGGGAACTTTCAGACCAATCCTGGACTTAAAGATCCTAAACAAATTCCTAAGAGTTCCATCGTTCAAGATGGAGACTATTCGGACAATTTTACCTATGATCCAAGAAGGTCAGTACATGACCACTGTAGATTTAAAAGATGCTTACCTTCACATACCGATTCACAAAGATCATTATCGGTACCTAAGGTTTGCCTTCCTAGACAGGCATTACCAGTTTGTGGCTCTTCCATTCGGATTGGCTACAGCTCCAAGAATCTTCACAAAGGTTCTGGGTGCTCTTCTGGCGGTACTAAGACCGCGGGGAATCTCGGTAGCTCCATACCTAGACGACATTCTGATACAAGCTTCAAGCTTTCAAACTGCCAAGTCTCATACAGAGTTAGTGCTGGCATTTCTAAGGTCACATGGATGGAAGGTGAACGAAAAGAAAAGTTCACTCGTTCCACTCACAAGAGTTCCCTTCCTGGGGACTCTTATAGATTCTGTAGAAATGAAGATTTACCTGACAGAGGACAGGCTAACAAGACTTCAAAGTGCTTGCCGCACCCTTCATTCCATTCAACACCCGTCAGTGGCTCAATGCATGGAGGTAATCGGCTTAATGGTAGCGGCAATGGACATAGTACCCTTTGCACGCTTACACCTCAGACCACTGCAACTGTGCATGCTAAGTCAGTGGAATGGGGATTACTCAGACTTATCCCCTTCTCTGAATCTGGATCAAGAGACCAGAAATTCTCTTCTATGGTGGCTTTCTCGGCCACATCTGTCCAGGGGGATGCCATTCAGCAGACCAGACTGGACAATTGTAACAACAGACGCCAGCCTTCTAGGTTGGGGTGCCGTCTGGAATTCTCTGAAGGCTCAGGGACAATGGAGTCAGGAGGAGAGTCTCCTGCCAATAAACATTCTGGAATTGAGAGCAGTTCTCAATGCCCTCCTGGCTTGGCCCCAGTTGACAACTCGGGGGTTCATCAGGTTTCAGTCGGACAACATCACGACTGTAGCTTACATCAACCATCAGGGAGGGACAAGAAGTATCAAAGATAATTCGCTGGGCAGAGTCTCACTCTTGCCACCTGTCAGCAATCCACATCCCGGGAGTGGAGAACTGGGAGGCGGATTTCTTAAGTCGTCAGACTTTTCATCCGGGGGAGTGGGAACTTCATCCGGAGGTCTTTGCCCAAATACTTCGACGTTGGGGCAAACCAGAGATAGATCTCATGGCGTCTCGACAGAACGCCAAGCTTCCTCGTTACGGGTCCAGATCCAGGGATCCAGGAGCAGTCCTGACAGATGCTCTGACAGCACCTTGGGACTTCAGGATGGCTTACGTGTTTCCACCCTTCCCGTTGCTTCCTCGATTGATTGCCAGAATCAAACAAGAGAGAGCATCAGTGATTCTAATAGCACCTGCGTGGCCACGCAGGACTTGGTATGCAGACCTGGTGGACATGTCATCCTGTCCACCTTGGTCTCTACCTCTGAAACAGGACCTTCTGATACAGGGTCCCTTCAAACATCAAAATCTAACTTCTCTGAAGCTGACTGCTTGGAAATTGAACGCTTGATTTTATCAAGACGTGGGTTTTCTGAGTCAGTTATTGATACCTTAATACAGGCTAGGAAACCTGTTACCAGAAAGATTTACCATAAGATATGGCGTAAATACCTATATTGGTGTGAATCCAAAGGTTACTCTTGGAGTAAGGTTAGGATTCCTAGGATATTGTCTTTTCTACAAGAAGGTTTAGAAAAGGGTTTATCTGCTAGTTCTTTAAAGGGACAGATCTCAGCTCTGTCCATTCTGTTACACAAACGTCTGTCAGAAGTTCCTGACGTCCAGGCTTTTTGTCAGGCTTTGGCCAGGATTAAGCCTGTGTTTAAAACTGTTGCTCCACCATGGAGTTTAAACCTTGTTCTTAATGTTTTACAGGGCGTTCCGTTTGAACCCCTTCATTCCATTGATATAAAGTTGTTATTTTGGAAAGTTCTATTTTTAATGGCTATTTCCTCGGCTCGAAGAGTCTCTGAATTATCAGCCTTACATTGTGATTCTCCTTATTTGATTTTTCATTCGGATAAGGTAGTCCTGCGTACTAAACCTGGGTTCTTACCTAAGGTATTTACTAACAGGAATATCAATCAAGAGATTGTTGTTCCTTCTTTATGCCCAAATCCTTCTTCAAAGAAGGAACGTCTACTGCACAACCTGGATGTAGTCCGTGCTCTAAAATTTTACTTACAGGCAACTAAGGAATTTCGACAAACGTCTTCTCTGTTTGTCATTTACTCTGGGCAGAGGAGAGGTCAAAAAGCTTCCGCTACCTCTCTTTCTTTTTGGCTTCGTAGCATAATTCGTTTAGCTTATGAGACTGCTGGACAGCAGCCTCCTGAAAGAATTACAGCTCATTCTACTAGAGCTGTGGCTTCCACTTGGGCCTTCAAGAATGAGGCCTCTGTTGAACAGATTTGCAAGGCTGCAACTTGGTCTTCGCTTCATACTTTTTCCAAATTTTCCAAATTTGACACTTTTGCTTCATCGGAGGCTATTTTTGGGAGAAAGGTTGTTCAGGCAGTGGTTCCTTCTGTATAAAGAGCCTGCCTATCCCTCCCGTCATCCGTGTACTTTTGCTTTGGTATTGGTATCCCAGAAGTAATGATGACCCGTGGACTGATCACACTTAACAGAAGAAAACATAATTTATGCTTACCTGATAAATTCCTTTCTTCTGTAGTGTGATCAGTCCACGGCCCGCCCTGTTTTTAAGGCAGGTAAATATTTTTTAATTTATACTCCAGTCACCACTTCACCCTTGGCTTTTCCTTTCTCGTTGGTCCTTGGTCGAATGACTGGGAGTGACGTAGAGGGGAGGAGCTATATGCAGCTCTGCTGGGTGAATCCTCTTGCACTTCCTGTTGGGGAGGAGTAATATCCCAGAAGTAATGATGACCCGTGGACTGATCACACTACAGAAGAAAGGAATTTATCAGGTAAGCATAAATTATGTTTTCTTTGACATAATTTCTTTTTTTTCAGTTTCAAAAACTTTTAGTGAAGCAAAAAATAATAATCTGACACAAAAAGTCAGTAGGAATATAGGAGGCTCGCAGGCCCCGAAACTCAAACATATAGAATCTGTGCAAGTAGTAAGTAGGCATAACATATATGCCATATATAAGAGTAGCATCATCTAAAAATTTTAGATAGTGGGAAAGAGTAAGGTAGTAGAGGGAAAAATGAGGTGAGGTAAGAGAGGGAGGGGAGGAAGGAATGGTCAAGGTAGGTGGGGTCAGCATTGTCCAGTAATCAAATTTTTGTTATTGACCTTGACGTTGGGTGCCCAAGTAGTGTCATATCTTGCTCCCCAGTCTGCCCAGGTGAGCTCAAATAGGTCTGACTTGTTTAGCGTGTAGAATATACCTTTCTCCATTGTGTAAATATAGGCCATTGAATTTAAAATCATGGGCCAACTTGAAGGAGAGATACTTTTCCAAGACTTGGCAATTGCCACCTTGATCGCAGTAAGGAGACAGATGCATAAATATGCTTGGTGTTTAGGGAGGGTATGGATCCCAATATGAAGAAGGGCGTTGGAGGGGGTTTTGGGGAGGGTTATACCCAGCCCGGATAACACACGAAAACAGGTGTTCCATAAAGGCATCAGTTTAGCGCGTTCCCACCAAATGTGCATTGTGTCTCCTATATGTCCACAGTCACGCCAGCACATAGACGAGGCAGAACCATACATTTTGGCTAGTCTTGTGGGAATGTAGTACCAGTGTGTCAGTAGCTTGTAGTAGGTCTCAAATAATGTGACACAATATAGTGCTTTTTTAGTGATGGTTAGAGTAGATTGCCAGGTTTGTAGGGAGATGGTAGTGTTTAGCTATAGTTCCCATTTGTGCAGGTGAGGTAGCTTATTGTTATGCCCTATATTACCTATGAGAGAGTAGTGTAGAGATAGAGGCTTGTAAAATCTATTACCTTGTTGCCATATGGTTTCCCATAATATGCGAGGGCGGGACAGTTCGGGTTTAAAACCCCAGCTGGTCAAATAGCTTTTCAGTCTAGTGTGTTCAAATTTCAAGTATTGAGGTGTTGGAGCATTATCTTTTATTTCCTCTAATGTACAGAAACATGGTTGTGTAGGGGAGGTCCAGAGGTCTGATCAGGTATAGGCAAGGTGTCCATACACGGACACTGGTGAATGTGACTGGCCCTTGCAGTGTCCGCCGCCCATTTTGCTGCGGGGAGGGAGGAGTAGGACAGATGAATGCTGGTCCTGACTCCTCCTTGACACAGGCGGCGCTACGTTTCACAGGGTTGTGGCCACTCCCACGTGATGTCGCTTAGTACTGGGAAAATTATTCTGAGTGAGACAGAGAGAGGGAAGATTCAAGAAGCAAGCTGCCACTGTGTCCCTGGAGCTTTATATGCAAAGGTAAAGCACTTTAACCTGCACCTGAGGTTTATTATAAGTAGTATTTAATTAGAAAGATAATATATACTAAGGTTGTGATTCACAACCTTAGTATATCTTTTTTTTCTGATTAAATATTATGCGGCTAGATTACGAGTTGTGCGTTAGGGTAAAAAAGCAGCGTTAAGAGGTCCTAACGCTGCTTTTTTACGCCCGCTGCTATTAGGAGTCTTGAAGGTTTAGGGTCACCGCACACTTCTTTGGCCTTAACGCAAAACGATTTACGTAAACTTCGTAAAGTCTTTTTTCTATGGGTCTTCCATAGCGCCGGTATTATGAGTCTGTCCTGGGAGGCCAAAAAGTGAGCGGTACACCCTACCCTGTCAAGAGTCCTAACGCATTTAAAAGTCAGTAGTTATGAGTTTTATGGTACAACACCGTAGCATAAAACTCATAACTAAAGTGCTAAAAAGTACACTAACACCCATAAACTACCTATTAACCCCTGAACTGAGGCCCTCCCACATCGCAAACACTAAAAGAAAAATTTTCACCCCTAATCTGCCGCTCCAGACACCGCCGCCACCTACTTTATATTTATGAACCCCTAATCTGCTGCCCCAACATCGCCGACACATACATACTATTTATTAACCCCTAATCTGCCGCTCCCAATTTCGCCGCAACCTACCTACACTTATTAACCCCTAATCTGCTGTCCCTAACATCGCCGTCACCTAGCTACATTTATTAACAAAATATCCACAATGCAGAGCATGTTCAGTAATTCAAAACCCCTGGGTGCTCAAAACTTATATCGAGACACCCAATAGTGGGGATGTTCAGGTCCCAATAATAAGCGTATAAGTCTCGGACCAAGAGTCAATGTTGTAAAAGTCACTCTGGGTAGTTCTAAGCACACTGTCCCAAGGTAAAGTAAAGTCCCAAAGTGTATCCCGTTTGAGCCTAGTAGTCACGGGTGACCGGACATATGTAGTCACTGTATTCAGTCTGTGATCAACTCTTACCCTCCACTGTACTGGTGGGGTGTCTGGGCACACTTCTGTACTTCACCTCGAATTGGCGATGAAACCCTTCCGGGGGGGTACAGCCTGTGTTTCCTTCTCGGCGTGCAACAGAGAGTTGGCGTGGATGAAGACTTCTCCCGGTAAGTCGGTAAGGCGTTTTCAACTGTGACCTTGTTACTATACCACTGTTGGATTGTACAATAAAAATCATTTACCTTCAGCAGATTCTATGCTTGAGCTGGTGCATTTCTTTATGACTTTACATTTATTAACCCCTAATCTGCCACCCCCAACGTCGCCGCCACTATACTAAATGTATTAACCCCTAAATCTAAGTCTAACCCTAACCTTAACACCCCCTAACTTAAATATAATTTAAATAAGTCTAAATAAAATTACTATCATTAACTAATTTATTCCTATTTAAAACTAAATACTTACCTATAAAACACACCTTAAAATAGCTACAATATAACTAATAGTTACATTGTAGCTAGCTTAGGGTTTATTTTTATTTTACAGGCAAATTTGTATTTATTTTAACTAGGTAGAATAGTTATTAAATAGTTATTAACTTTTTAATAACTACCTTGCTAAAATAAATACAAAAGTACCTGTAAAATAAAACCTAACCTAAGTTAAACTAACACATAACACTACACTATAATTAAATAAATTAACTAAATTAAATACAATTACCTAAATTAAATTAAATTAGCTAAAGAACAAAAAAAACAAAACACTAAATTACAGAAAATAATAAACAAATTACAGATATTTAAACTAATTACACCTAATCTAATAGCCCTATTAAAATAAAAAAAGCCCCCCCAAAATAAAAAAAAACCCTAGCCTAAAGTAAACTACCAATAGCCCTTAAAAGGACCTTTTGCGGGGCATTGCCCCAAAGTAATCAGCTCTTTTACCTGTAAAAAAAATACATACAACCCCCCCAACAGTAAAACCCACCACCCACACAACCAACCCCCCCCATAAAAAAATACTATCTAAAAAAAACCTAAGCTCCCCATTGCCCTGAAAAGGGCATTTGGATGGGCATTGCCCTTAAAAGGGCAGTTAGTTCTATTGCAGCCCAAAGTCCCTAACCTAAAAATAAAACCCACCCAATACACCCTTAAAAAAACCTAACACTAACCCCCTGAAGATCGACTTACCGGGAGAAGTCTTCATCCAAGCCGAGTCGAAGTCCTCAACGAAGCTGGGAGAAGTCTTCATCCAAGCAGACGCGGAGCATCCTCGTTATCCGACGACTAAAGCTGAATGAAGGTTCCTTTAAGTGACGTCATCCAAGATGGCGTCCCTTAGATTCCGATTGGCTGATAGAATGCTTGGATGAAGACTTCTCCTGGCTTCGTTGAGGACTTCGGCCCGGCTTGGATGAAGACTTCTCCCGGTAAGTCGATCTTCAGAGGGTTAGTGTTAGGTTTTTTTAAGGGTGTATTTTATTATTATTATTGGGTGGGTTTTATTTTTAGGTTAGGGACTTTGGGCTGCAATAGAGCTAACTGCCCTTTTAAGGGCAATGCCTATCCAAATGCCCTTTTCAGGGCAATGTGGAGCTTAGGTTTTTTTAGATGGTATTTTATTTGGGGGTTGGTTGTGTGGGTGGTGGGTTTTACTGTTGGGGGGGTTGTTTGCATTTACAGGTAAAAGAGTTGATTACTTTGGGGCAATGCCCCGCAAAAGGCCCTTTTAAGGGCTATTAGTAGTTTAGTTTAGGCTAGGGTTTTTTTTTATTTTGGGAGGGCTTTTTTATTTTAATAGGGCTATTAGATTAGGTGTAATTAGTTTAAATATCTGTAATTTATTTAATATTTTCTGTAATTAAATGTTTGTTTGTTTTTGTACTTTAACTAATTTAATTTAGGTAATTGTATTTAATTTAGTTAATTTATTTAATTATAATGTAGTGTTAGGTGTTATTGAAACTTAGGTTAGGTTTTATTTTACAGGTACTTTTGTATTTATTTTAGCTAGGTAGTTATTAAATAGTTAATAACTATTTAATAACTATTCTACCTAGTTAAAATAAATACAAACTTGCCTGTAAAATAAAAATAAACCCTAAGCTAGATACAATGTAAATATTAGTTATATTGTAGCTAGCTTAGGGTTTATTTTATAGGTAAGTATTTAGTTTTAAATAGGAATAATTTAGTTAATGATAGTAATTTTTATTTAGATTTATTGTAATTATATTTAAGTTAGGGGGTGTTAGGGTTAGGGTTAGACTTAGGGTTAGAGGTTAATAACTTTAATATAGTGGCGGCAACGTTGGGGGCGGCAGATTAGGGGTTAATAAATGTAGAATATAATAAATGTATAAAGCGCCTAAATAGGCTGGGTAATATCTGGCCCAATGTACTGACCAAATCAAGTATAAGTTAAAAACCCATAATATTGAGTTAAAATGTAATTAAAATATATTTAAAATATTAATTTATTGCAGATTATAATGACATAAAAACAAGTATAAGAACAAAAATAAAAATAAAAATAAAAATGAACCGTGGTTCAATGTAAATGAGATATATAAAATCCGGATCTAATAAGTCTCCATATAGTGTCCAATGAATGTCCAAAAATTGTCCTATGGGTAAAGTCCAAGAAATGATTGTTATCCAATTAGTAAGAGTCACAAAAGATTTTTTGGCTATAACAAAGCTGAAGTGATGACCAAAGTCCAGTGAGTGCTTATTTACTACTGAATCTATATATATATATATATATATATATATATATATATATATATATATATATATATATATATATATATATATATATATATATGTATATATATATATATATATATATATATATATATAATAAAAAATCACAAAAACAAGTGGTTAAGAATGTTAGTGCAAAAAGATAGTGGAAAAAATGATAACAAAAATGTATTGAAAAAGTGAGAAAAAAGTGAGAACAAAAAACACAATCCTCCAGAAGTAGTCCTAGTAGTGGTTGTATCTTTAAATCTTATTTGATGAAGTGCCCTATAAAAAATAAAATAACATAGTGTAGATCGTAGATAAAATGACAATAATTAGAATTTTGCTTACCCACTGTCGATGCGTTTCGGCCCCTGTGAGGCCTTTTTCAAGACATACAATTGTGTGACACAATTGGCCTTATATAGGGTAAACAATCAAACCAAGTAAATTTTGGCGCCAAAACCGTTGCTTTTTGGGTCACCCACTTCCTGTTTGTGCTGTATTATGGGTAAAAGCTTTGAATTTGAAAATAACCATCTAAAAGAGTTATGTATTAAAGATATGGCTGTATATACTGCTTTACTATATCTGTTGTTCAACTATATTCAATACATTTACTATGATATTTTAAATGTAAATTGTATCGAAATTATATAAATAATGTTATAAATAATGTTCACTGTTGCTAAAGACATCACTTCCGGTTTCGTCAGAACCGGAAGTATGCCATAGACAATTGCTGATAGGTTTCTTTATATTCATTGTTGTATTTAATAATCAATGTCACCCTCATCTAGATAGGACCCACCAACAAGAGACTGCTAACTTATGAATCAGTGTAAGATTCAGAAACCGCTAAACCGGATGTTTTCACATCACGCCAAACCGGATGTCCAAAAAACGTCACTTCCGGTTTCGGCTCTTACAGGTTTGTTAAGACAGACCGGATCACTTCCGGTTGTTTATTTGTGGTTTTAATTTGAGTGCAACCATACATGATGTCTGACCCTTAGGCTATTAGTCATGTGCCAAAAATTCTGTGCCAAAGATTAAGGAAGCCCATAGTCACACTAAGCATCAGAACACAGGACATTCTCGAAATTCGCCAAACCGGATGTCCAAAAACGTCACTCCCGGTTTCGGCTAAATAACAAAAACGGCTGACAATTTAATCATTTCATCATTTCTAATTCCATCTGATGTATTGACCACAACAGTGGGTCGCCAGTGTCCATTTCCCCTATTACTCCATACCAGCCTAAATTATTAAGCATTGTATAGAAACAGTGAATATTTTAATATTTTAATATCGGCTCAACCTAATTAAGAATGGTATATACAGAGAAGGTAATCTAAATTCTATAAATAGAAACATAGGTTCAATAAGTTCCATATAACAATAAACAGAAGCATAGGTTCATTAAGTTCCATATGTAATGGCAACTGTACATTAAAATATTGAGACCAAAAAATATGCAATAGGATAATTGAGACCAATGGGATTATAGAGGTATATATATAAAAGTATATATATATATATATATATATATATATATATATATATATATATATATATATATATATATATATATATAAAACAAATAAACATAAATTTTAAATTATAAAATATATATACACCATAATCAATGTTATATACTGATGGGAGATAAAATATCAACATACATGATAGTAATATTAAAAGCATGATTATACAAAATCTCCATGTTTGACATAAACAATGTCAATAATAACATAAATATATATTTCTGATGAATCAGGTTAGAAAGAGATTAGTAACTTCCACTCAGACAGTGTAGTTGTTACCAGGGCCACTATCAGGGGGTGACAGGGGTGACTCCTGTCAGAGGCCCAATGGACCAGGGGGGCCCCATGAGGCAAGAACTTTTTTTTTAACATTTTGGCAGCCCCCAGTGGGTACTACAGCAGTGTGCTAATTCAGCATGGGAAACGTTAATACAAGGAGTAAAGTATTAGCATTTGAGAGGATTTCTGAGTGTGCACTAAACCACTATGCACAGTGGGAGACAGACTTGGCACTTTGTTTGTACAATGTGTGCCTGAGTCAGACGGCAGATCACTTTCATTTAAAGAGGAGGTAGGACTTACTTAGCAAATGTTTTTTTATTTCTTTGTGCAATTTCGGATTGTAACTTCAGTGTGGTAGTAGTTGTATGGTGGGGCCAGGGGTCCATAAAAACACATTTTTTAGCAGCAGTGTATTTATGATTATTTGATAATGCTGTAGAAATTCTATATTTAAAACCATGCAGAAATGTTTCCTCCTCAATACACAAACGGTAGGTGTCCTTTTGGCAGATATGCATTTTTTTATTTATTTATATATATTACATTCCAGTTTGCCCCTTTATGCAAGGACTTTCCAGATGCAAGGAGGCATTTTATCTAAGATTTTTACATCTGCATAAAATGTTATACTCTCAGGCTAAGATTGCTCAGTGTTTGAAATGAGACAGGTTAACTTAAAACTGTTCAGTTTACACTACAGCTGACTTAATTTTGAAATACATACCAACAAGCCTAAATCCTGCATTTAACCAGATCTAATGGTATGAGTACCACAGCTTATGGTTCCACCAAGACCATATAGAGTACAGCATTTTCAAAATCCATAAGTACAGCTGACAGATGGGAACATTTGTACACTATATTTGAAGTTGTGCTTCTGGTTGGGGAAAATGGGGAAAAATAAAACAAACATATGTCAATCTTTTAAAAGTACTTTTCTTCATCTAGCCATCTACCCAGATCATTAATAAACAATTTTGAATTCACAGAATTATTTTTGTTTGCACATTTACAAATATGATTCTTTAAAAAGTGATCTCTTAATTTCTGCATGTTTTTATCATGCAAGTCACACACTGTTGATTTAGGGGATGCAAGGTGCATACACGTTTCCCCCTGTGAGTGTTTCTGTGGGTGTCTGTGTTTGTCTTTGTGCTTTGGTTTGTGTCTCTGAGTGTGTATGTATTTTTATTCTGTGGGTCTCTCTGTGAGAGTGGGTGTGTTTGTATGTGCATTTTCTGTGGATGTCTGTGAGGGTGTGTGCATATGTATTTGAGCTTTTTCTATGGGTGTCTCTGCGAGGGTGTGTGTATGTTTGTCTTTGTGTATTTTCTCTGGATGCCTCTGTGAGGGTTGGTGTGTATGTCTGTGTTTTCTGTGGATGTCTTTGTGAGGGTATGTGTTTTCTGTGGGTGTCTCTGTGAGGGTGTGTGTATGTCTTTGTGTGTTTTCTGTGGATGTCTGAGTGAGGGTGTGTGTATGTATATGTTTTTCTGTGTTTTATGTGGTTGCCTCTCTGTGTGTGTATGTCTTTGTGTGTTTTCTGTGGGTGTCTCTGTGTGTGTGTATGTCTTTGTGTGTTTTCTGAGGCTGTCTGTCGGTGTTTCCTTAAGTGTATGTGCAAGTTTGTGTTTTAGTTTGTGTGTGTGTGTCCATTGTCTGTTCCTTTTTAGGACATTTTGACCTTACTACTGATTATTCCCATCTTTCTACAGACTTTGAGAATAATGAGACCTTTCAGGAAGTCACCTAATCCACCATTTAACCTTTAAATTATTGTTTAGGCAGTTCAGGGCCCTTCCATTCAGCCACTGCATGCTGTTGTCATCATTTAGTTGGCATCTTCCTTTACAAAAAGATAATCAGAACTCCATATTTTGCTTTCTAAATCTCCTTTTTTTACAAAACTGTAGTCTACCTCATTACTTGCCAAGTCAATGTAAACAAGTGCTTAGTGTCTGTTTGGGTGTCTGTGTGTGTTTCTTTGCATGTCTGCTACAGTGTCTATATGTGAATCCTTATGTGTGAGTGTGTGTGTGTGTTTCAGTGTATAAGTGTGTATGTGTGTTTGTATGTTACTATCTTTACAACATTTCCAAGTTTAAATAGACACTTAAGAATAAAGTGCATATACGGTTTAGTCACTTGGTCAAAAATTGCACATGTCAAAGGAGGGGGGGGGGGTCCCTGATCAATGGTTAAGTCAGGGGCTCCAAAATTTCTAGTGGCGGCCCTGGTTGTTACCCAAATGTATATATGTATATATCACACATGTAAAAAATATATTTCAGAAAAAAAGTCCCCAACGAGCACATAAAAACACTTAAAAGCAATACAAAGATGTCAATGATGAACAGAAATATTTTAAATCTAAACTTCACATATCAGTGGAGCAAGACAGAGATTGTCTTTTTAGATCTTAAAATAGAAGTAAAAAATGATAAATGGGAAACATCGACTTACTTTAAGGAAGTCGATAGTAACAATTACGTTCATAATCTCAGCTGCCACCATGAAAAATGGAGAAGAAATATCCCTAAGGGACAGTTTTTAAGAATACGTAAGAACTGTTCAAGTGATGAAAAATGGGAGGAACAGGCATTATAACTCAAGGATAAATTTATAGAAAGAGGCTACCAGGAACATCTCCTCGATTCCAAGATAGAAGAAATAAGGGGCATCAAGAGACAAGATCTGATGAAATATAGAGACAAGAAGAAATTTGTGAACAATGATGTAATCAACATTCCTATGGTTACCGAATACAGCAGCAACAGGCATATAATAGAAAATATATTTAAGAAACATTGTAACCTGCTAAAAGACGATGATCTAATTGGAAACAAACTTCCCCCAAAGCCGATATTTGTGTACAGAAAGACAAATAATTTAAAGAATAGATTGGCACCAAGCCTTCAAAAAACAAAAAGGATGGGGATTAATGATGTATATGGCAAGATGATTAAAGGCTTCTTTCCATGCCCCAAATGTAAGGCGTGCAAATGTGGAAAAAAGACCA
This sequence comes from Bombina bombina, assembly GCF_027579735.1. Classification (NCBI taxonomy): domain Eukaryota; kingdom Metazoa; phylum Chordata; class Amphibia; order Anura; family Bombinatoridae; genus Bombina; species Bombina bombina. Next base: position 153,533,906 of record NC_069503.1, read on the forward strand.
ACATGTTCCAATCTTACCATACAAAAGAAGTACACCAGATCCAGGAACTTATAAGATGCCATGATAAGAATGTCATTTATTTGATGGAGTGCTCATGCGGTCTACAGTATATCGGACAAACATCGAGACCGCTGAAAGATAGAATAAGGGAGCACTTACTGTTAATAGAAAAATTGAATATGGATACTATACTATATAAACATTTTACTACTATACATAAGGCAAATATGAAAGATTTAAAATATACAGGCATCCAAAAAGTAAGGAAAAACTGGAGAGGTGGAAACCGCGAGAAAAAGCTTTTAACAACAGAATCCAAATGGATAGTTTTATTAGATTGTTTACATCCAAAAGGACTAAACAATAAAGAGGACTTAGTCCATTTATTTTAATTGATCTCTAGCTTATTTTCTGTCTCTAGCTCGTTTACAATAAGCCCCCCGTTTTTATATGATGAGTAATTTTTTCTGCCATTGCTGAGTTTTAACTATATCTGAGTACTATTTACCTCCCCTCCACTATTTAAAGTTTTACTAAGTTTTTTAGGATTTTAAATAAAAAAACTTTTGAATATAAGATAGCAGTTTGAGTAATGACGCCCATTTCTCTCTTTGGTCACTATTCACCATTCATTGTTTTAAATAATTTGATTATGGATATAAACATAATCGACTATGGATTATTTATTTAACCAATAAAGCTTATAGACTTCACACCAGGGACATTTGCTAAGTAGAGGATTTTAATTTTTAATCTTCAACTAATTATTTGTTTCATTAACATTTCATTACTATGTCATGAGTCCAAGCTTTTAGATTTTATTAGATTTTATTCATTTTAAAGTGTTGGAAGTTACATATATGGTTATTTGATATATCTATTTTATTGACATCTTTGTATTGCTTTTAAGTGTTTTTATGTGCTCGTTGGGGACTTTTTTGTGAAATATATTTTTTACATGTGTGATATATACATATATACATTTGGGTAACAACTACACTGTCTGAGTGGAAGTTACTAATCTCTTTCTAACCTGATTCGTCAGAAATATATATTTATGTTATTATTGACATTGTTTATGTCAAGCATGGAGATTTTGTATAATCATGCTTTTAATATTACTATCATGTATGTTGTATATTTTATCTCCCATCAGTATATAACATCGATTATGGTGTATATATATTTTATAATTTAAAATGTATGTTTATTTGTTTTATACACACATATACTGTATATATATATATATATATATATATATATATATATATATATATATACTTTTATATATATATATATATATATATATATATATATATATATATATATATATATATATACTTTTATATATATAGATCTATATTCCCATTGGTCTCAATTATTCTATTGCATATTTTTTGGTCTCAATATCTTAATGTACAGTTGCCATTACATATGGAACTTAATGAACCTATGCTTCTGTTTATTGTTATATGGAACTTATTGAACCTATGTTTCTATTTATAGAATTTAGATTACCTTCTCTGTATATACCAGTCTTAATTAGGTTGAGCCGATATTAAAATATTAAAATATTCACTGTTTCTATACCATGCGTAATAATTTAGGCTGGTATAGAGTAATAGGGGAAATGGACACTGGCGACCCACTGTTGTGGTCAATACATCAGATGGAATTAGAAATGATGAAATGATTAAATTGTCAGCCGTTTTTGTTATTTAGCCGAAACCGCAAGTGACGTTTTTGGACATCCGGTTTGGCGAATTTCGAGAATGTCCTGTGTTCTGATGCTTAGTGTGACTATGGGCTTCCTTAATCTTTGGCACAGAATTTTTGGCACATGACTAATAGCCTAAGGGTCAGACATCATGTATGGTTGCACTCAAATTAAAACCACAAATAAACAACCGGAAGTGATCCTGTCTGTCTTAACAAACCTGTAAGAGCCGAAACCGGAAGTGACGTTTTTTGGACATCCGGTTTGGCGTGATGTGAAAACATCCGGATTAGCGGTTTCTGAATCTTACACTGATTCTTAAGTTAGCAGTCTCTTGTTGGTGGGTCCTATCTAGATGAGGGTGACATTGATTATTAAAGACAACACTGAATATAAAGAAACTTATCAGCAATTGTCTATGGCATACTTCCGGTTCTGACGAAATCGGAAGTGATGTCATTAGCAACAGTGAACATTATTTATAACATTATTTATATAATTTTGATACAATTTACATTTAAAATATCATAGTACATGTATTGAATATAGTTGAACAACAGATATAGTAAAGCAGTATATACAGCCATATCTTTAATACATAACTCTTTTAGATGGTTGTTTTCATATTCAAAGCTTTTACCCATAATACAGTACAAACAGGAAGTGGGTGGCCCAAAAAGAAACGGTTTTGGCGCCAAAATTTACTTGGTTTGATTGTTTACCCTATATAAGGTCAATTGTGTCACACAATTGTATGTCTTGAAAAAGGCCTCACAGGGGCCGAAACGCGTCGACAGTGGGTAAGCAAAATTCTAATTATTGTCATTTTATCTATACGATCTACACTATGTTATTTTATTTTTTATAGGGCACTTCATCAAATAAGATTTAAAGATACAACCACTACTAGGACTACTTCTGGAGGATTGTGTTTTTTGTTCTCACTTTTTTTCTCACTTTTTCAATACCTTTTTGTTATCATTTTTTCCACTATCTTTTTGCAGTAACATTTTTAACCACTTGTTTTTGTGATTTTTTTATTTTATATATATATATATATATATATATATATATATATATATATATATATGTTCACTTATTTTTCTTATTAATTTTTCATATATATTTTTTCACCCATCATATATTTTTCACATTTTTTAATTTTGTCATCATTTTTTCATCACTTCAGCTTTTTTATAGCCAACACTTGGAGGAAAAATCTTTTGTGACTCTTACTAATTGGATAACTATCATTTCTTGGACTTTACCCATAGGACAATTTTTGGACATTCATTGGACACTATATGGAGACTTATTAGATCCAGATTTTATATATCTCATTTACATTGTACCACGGTTCATTTTTATTTTTATTTTTGTTCTTATACTTGTTTTTATGTCATTATAATCTGCAATAAATTAATATTTTAAATATATTTTAATTACATTTTAACTCAATATTATGGGTTTTTAACTTATACTTGATTTGGTCAGTACATTGGGACAGATATTACCCAGCCTATTTAGGCACTTTATACATTTTTTATATTTGACAGTCCACTTGAGGCCAGCTAGGAGGCTTCACGTATAAAGCTTAAGGGTAATCACCCGTGGCGCTTATTCTATTTGTTCTATTTCCATTGGTTAATAAATTAGGTAGGTTGCGGCAACATTGGGGGCGGCAGATTAGGGGTTAATAAATAGTATGTAGGTGTCGGCGTTGTTGGGGGCAGCAGATTAGGGGTTAATACATATAATGTAGGTGGCGGCGGTGTCCGGAGCGGCAGATTAGGGGTTAATAAGAATAATGTAGGTGTCGGCGATGTCGGGGGCAGCAGATTAGGGGTTAATAAGTGTAAGATTAGGGGTGTTTAGACTCGGGGTTCATGTTAGGGTGTTAGGTGTAAACTTAACTTTTATTTAACCATAGGAATCAATGGGGCTACGTTAAGGAGCTTTACGCTGCTTTTTTGCAGGTGTTAGACTTTTTCTCAGCCGGCTCTCCCCGTTGAGTCCTATGGGGAAATCGTGCACAAGCACGTACGACCAGCTCATCGCTGGCTTAAGCAGCACTCTTATTGGAGTGCGGTAATGAGCAAAATTTTGCTCAACGCTCACTTTTTGTCTTAACGACGGGCTTGTAAAAACCTGTAATACCAGCGCTGCAGGTAAGTGAGCGGTGAGACAAAACTGCTCGTTAGCACCACACAGCCTCTAATGCAAAACTCGTAATCTGGGCCATGAAGTGTGATAAAAGTTAGTGGCTTGTCAAGAGACTGCTAGCGATATTGGGTGATAAGTTATGGAATAAATAAAGGGAAATACTGTATGTGCATCTGTATAATAACACCGTCACCCAGCACTATACAAAGACACAGAAGTGACACTGGGACATGGGTATAACCAGAGGAGGGCTGGTTATAGGATCAGTGGTATCTGCCTCAGTATAATAACATTCAGCACTATATAATGATATTTTTAATTTGAAATGTACCTTGGTGTCTTTCATTAAGGTCTTTACTTTGGACAATGTTCGCCACAGCCTTGGTTATTGCCTATCCCTGATTCTGATACCAGTTTTACTCCCAATTGTGTCCATTTTTGGGGGGTGGGCATCAGGAAGACCCATAAGTAGGCCAGTGAGAGAGGTAAATGGGGAGGGGTGTGGGGCTATATGAGGGTAATGTCTGATTTTGTCCCACATCACGAGGCACTCACATATTATGGGGTTGGTAATGTTTAAGGTTCAACGGGAGTGAGGGGGGATCCAGATTAAGTCTGGTAATCACGTGTGGTGCTGTAGGGAGGCCTGTTCTGAGTTTCCATTTGCTGGCAGATTTTGTTGCCCCCATTGTGAGATATGTGTTAACATTGCCCCTTCATAATAGCAAAAAATAGAGGTGGAGGCTATCCCTCCTCGGTGGAGAGGGCTCTATAAAATTTTGTAGGCCACCATAAGAGGTTTATGTTGCCAAATGTATTTTGTAAACTCACTTTGAAATTGATGAAGCAAGTGTCTGGGGATTCTGACTGGAAGGCACCTGAAAAGGTATGTTATTTTGGGTAAAAAGGACATTTTGAGGGCTGCATATAATCCCATCTCTCTTTTAGGGTACGTAGCTCAGACAGCAGGGGAAGATAGTTGTCTTTAATTATGTGTGGTATGTTATGTGAGATCTATTCTTGACCACTAGCTGTGTGACAAAGTTGTTAACCCAATTTACCTTATGCTGGGACTTGAGGCATTGAATTGCATTTTGGGGTATACCCTATGTAAAAATTTCAGTTTTAGCTAAATTCAATTTATAAAAGGACATATATCCAAAGGATTAAAAAATAACTTTAAGTTTTGGAAGTGAGGACATTGGGTCTGAGGAGAAAATTGTGACATCATCAGCAAAAAGAGCCATATTGTGATTTGTACCATGTAGAGTGATTCCGTCTATCTGTTTGTCCGATCTGATTTTTTCTTCTAGGGGTTCAATTGCCAAGGCAAACAACAGGGGTGAGAGGGGACAGCCCTGTCTGGTTCCATTGGAGATTGGGAAAGGGGGTGAGTGATAACCTAAACCCTTGACTGTCACTGTGGGAGTGGAGTATAGCGCTTAAACAGCTATTAGGGTTTTCTCTGGGAATCCAGAGGTTTTAAGAACCTCCCATAAGTAACTCCAGTGGACTCGATCAAACTCTTTCTCAGCATCCAGCGAGATGACAGAGAAAGGTCTATTAAGTCTAGTGGATTCTGTAAGGATATTAAGTAACCACCTAGTATTATCAGGGCCCTCGTGATTGGGTACAAACCCCACTTGGTCTAAATCAATAAGGAAGGGGAGCAGCAGGGATATGCGATTAGCTAATAATTTGACATAGATTTTAACATCTAAATTTATGAGAGAAATTGGCCTATAACTAGAGCAAAGGGACATATATTTTCTGGGCTTCAGGATGGTTACAATCATAGGTTCCAAGAATTCTCTGGAGAACTTGCCTTCCTCTTTAGCTAGGTTGAAAAACCTAAGAAGTAAAGGTGAGAGTTCATTAATGTATGTTTGATAGAAAAACACCGGAAACCCATCAGGGCCAGGGGTTTTGAAGGCTTTCGTGTTTTTAATGACACCTTTGATTTCTCTAAGTGTAAGAGGGGCCATAAAGGACTCACGGTGTTCATCTAGGAGAGTTGGCAACTTCAGGGTGTCTAGGAACGCTTGAATGTCTGAGGTGGTAGCTGATGTGTGTCCTGCAGTCTTTCCTATATTATATAAGCTCGAATAAAATTTTGAAAAACATGTGCCTATTTGTGAAGGTAGTTGAAAAGTCTGATTACCAGAATTTATGTGGTGTATTCGGGCAGTACTTGTCCTGTGTCTTAGTTTATTGGCTAAAAGGGTTTTAGCTTTGTTACTCTTATGTCTAGAAGAGTTGTTTCAGTTTCAGAAGATTGGATTTTTAACTCAAGTTGACAAATGTGGTTTCTAAGATTTGTAATTTGGTCCGTGATGGAGGCTGAGGGCACAGAGCAGTTAGTGAGTTCTAAGCATCGTAACTCAATGTGGGATTGGGACAGGGATAGACTGGACTGTTTTTTTAAGTAGGCTTGCCTCCTAATAATGAGACCCCTGAGCGTGGCCTTAGCGGCTCCCCAAAGTGTGTCATCATGAACCAGTTTGTTATCATTCGTCTGGGAGTAAAACATAATATATTTTCTAAGTTCCTCTCTAAAAGGAACGTCCGAGAGGACATGATGAGGGAGGCACCAAGAGGATTTTATACCAGAGTTATCTGTCAAATGGAGGTCTGCTATGACAAAGTCATGATCTGACCAACGGCACAGAGATATCTTAGCACTTTTGACTGAATTTAGAGTTTCCGCTGTCAGCCGCTCTGGAATCAATCCGGGATGTAACCCAACTGCTAGCGTGAATTGAAAGCACACGCTAGCACACTGAGAAATATCCAGGACGTGACCCACTCAGGAAGCAGATTAGAAGATAACAAAAATGAATATTGTTCCAGAATGCAGGAAAGCCACAAAGGATAAAACGTCCCTTTAAGTAGTACAAAGAACAAAAAGGAAATGCTCTTACTTGAAGCTTCTGAAAAAGGTCCTCTTTAGCAGGCTTGTAAAACAAAGGAAAAGTTCTCTTTTGCAGCTTGTAAAAGTAAAAGTTCCTTTTAAGCAGGTGTATAACAAACAGAAAGGTAAAGTTCTCTTTTGCAGCTTGTAAAAGTAAATGTCCCTTTTAAGCAGGTGTATAACAAACAGAAAGGCAAAGTTCTCTTTTGCAGCTTGTAAAAGTAAATGTCCCCTTTTTAACAGGTTTAGAACAAACAGAATAGCACAGTTTCTTGTACAGCTTGTAAAAGTATAATGTCCCTTTAAGCAGGTTTATAACAAACAGAAAGGCAAAGTTCTCTTTTGCAGCTTGTAAAAGTAAATGTCCCTTTTAGCAGGTTTTGTTTATCAAAGAAAAGGTTTAAAGGTAAAGGCAAAAGCAAGGTCAGGCAGGCAGAAGTCGGCATCCAAATATCAGCAAAAGGTATAGGCAAAAGACAAGGTCAGGCAAGCAGAAGTCGGCATCCAAGTATCAGCAAAAGGGTAAAAGCTACAGGCAAGGTCAGGCAGGCAGAAGTCAATATCCAAATATCAGCAAGTAGGGATTAGGCAAGAGGCTTGGTCAGGCAGGCAGAAGTCGGTACACAAAAGAACAAAATTGATATGGTACTCACAATCCAGGGAAACAAACAAACGGGCCCAGATTCAGATCTCCCGCCGTGATTTAAAGGGCAGGAGCGTAACCGTCATCAGAGGGGTGTGAGAGAAAGCGTCATGTTGCTAAGCAACATGACGTCAGACACACAGAGAAGTTCCGGGAGCCGCGGCGACACGGCGATGAACGGAAGCAATCATGACAGCACCCCCTCCTCAAGGACCCCTCCGGGGGACAGGACCAGGTCTATCAGGATGAGTCTTGTGGAAGGTCTTGACCAAAATAGGAGCATTTACTTGATGAGCAGGTTCCCAAGAACGTTCCGTGACTGGATAACCCTTCCAATGAATGAGATAATACAATTTCTTGCCCCGCCACTTGGAATCTAGAATATGGCTGATCTCAAACTCAGGATGTCCATGCACCAATAACGGTGGAGGTTTAGAAAAAGGCTTAGAATACCTGTTAATCATCACAGGTTTTAAAAGAGAAACATGGAATACCGGATGGACTTTGAGAGACTTGGGTAAAGCTACCCGATAAGCAGTGGAACATACCTGACCCAGTATTCGGAAAGGACCCACATATCGTGGTCCCAATTTGTTAGAAGGTTGTTTCAGGCGAAGAAATCGAGAGGAAATCCAAACTTTATCACCAGGGCGATATTTGGGAGCCTTCTTCCGTCGAAGATCCGAAAAGAACTTGTAACGTCTAGAAGTTACAGAAAGAATACGATGTATCTTCTGCCAATGTCGAGTTAATCTTCGGGCTGTAAGATCAGAAGCAGGATTCACTGTGGAGGAAGTATGCAAAGGGAATGTCCTAGGCTGATATCCGTAAGCTGCATGAAAAGGAGAAGTCTGAAGGGAGGAATTGTACCGGGCATTATGAGCCAATTCAGCCAAAGGAAGGTAAGAAGTCCAGTTAGAGTGATAATGATCCACATAATGTCTAAGATATGTTTCAAGACACTGGTTTACTCTTTCAGTCTGACCATTCGATTGTGGGTGGTGAGAAGTAGAGAGAGATATAGTAGTACCAAAATGTTTACAAAGTGACCTCCAAAATCGAGAAACGAATTGTACCCCTCTATCTGAAACAATATCTAGAGGAAATCCATGGATTCTTACAATATGTAGAATAAAAAGTTCAGAGAGTCTTTTGGCAGATGGTAATCCTGGCAAGGGTACAAAATGAGCCGTCTTAGTGAACCTGTCGACCACCACCCAGATAGTATTGTTCCCAGTGGACAAGGGAAGATCGGTAATAAAGTCCATGGATACATGAGTCCAAGGCTGGTGAGGTATAGGCAATGGTTGGAGTAATCCTGAAGGAAGTTGGCGTGGAGTTTTGTTCATGGCACATTGTGTGCATACTGAGACGTAATCCTTCACATCTTGAGAGAGTGTAGGCCACCAGACATGTTGTTTGAGGTTTCGAGTGGTAATACTGATGCCAGGATGTCCAGAAAGGGGACTATCATGAGCCCAAAATAAAATCTTGGAACGAAGGCGTTCAGGAACAAAGAGTAAACCATCGGGAGGTTTACAGGACAAAGGAAGATGCTCTTGAGCGGACTGTAATTCTTGTAACCAAGAAGTTGTTAACTGGGCAATGACTTCATGAGGTTGGAGAATGGTACCAGACTCAGGAACTGGGGTATCTTGAAATTGTCTGGAAAGTGCGTCTGCTTTAATATTTTTTGAACCAGGTATGTAAGACAAATTATAGTGAAACCGAGAGAAGAATAATGACCAGCGTGCTTGCCTGGAATTTAATCGTTTGGCTGTTTGAAGATACAGAAGGTTCTTATGATCAGTAAGTATAGTAAATGGCAAAGAAGTACCTTCCAGCCAATGTCTCCATTCATCCAATGCCATTTTGATGGCAAGCAACTCTTTATTCCCTACGTCATAGTTAAATTCGGAAGGAGTGAATTTTTTAGAGAAAAAAGCAACAGGATGAATCCTTCCAGTCTCTGGTATTCGTTGAGACAGAACAGCTCCAGCAGCAACAGAGGAAGCATCCACCTCCAGAATAAATTGAAACTCAGGATTTGGATGACGAAGGATAGGAGCTGAGGAAAAAGCTTCTTTGAGAGATTCAAAAGCTTCTATAGCCTCAGACGGCCATACCTTACAGTTTTGTCCTTTTCTTGTGAGAGAAGTAAGAGGAGAAGTAATAGTAGCAAAATTCTTGATGAACTTTCTGTAATAATTGGCGAAGCCTAGGAAACGTTGTAAAGCCTTCAAAGAATCAGGTCTAGGCCAATCCAAAATGGCAGAAAGTTTAGTAGGGTCCATTTCGAATCCAGATGCCGATATTACATAACCCAGAAAGGGTATGGATTTTTGATGGAAAGAACATTTCTCCAGTTTAGCAAACAGATGGAATTCTCTTAGACGTTGAAGTACTTTCTTGACGTGGTGCACATGATCTTGGTGGTTCTGAGAAAAAATTAAGATGTCGTCCAGGTATATGATAACAAAAATATTCAAAAAATCACGAAAGATCTCGTTTACAAAATGCTGGAAAACCGCCGGAGCATTGCATAGCCCGAAGGGCATGACCAAATATTCATAATGCCCAAATCGAGTGTTAAAGGCAGTCTTCCACTCATCTCCTTTGCGTATACGGATCAAGTTGTATGCACCACGTAGGTCGAGTTTGGTGAAAATGGTGGCTCCCTGAAGATAAGTAAAAAGTTCAGGAATAAGGGGCAGAGGATAACTGTTCTTGATGGTAATCTGATTCAATCCACGATAATCAATACAGGGTCTTAATCCGCCATCCTTTTTTCCCACAAAAAAGAAACCAGCCCCTACAGGGGAAGAGGAGGGTCGAATAAATCCTCTAGCCAGATTGTCTTTTATATATTCTTCCAGAGCCATGTTTTCTGGTTTAGAAAGTGGATATGTCTTGCCTCGAGGATAGGCAGCCCCAGGAAGGAGATCAATGGGACAATCAAAAGGGCGATGAGGAGGAAGACGTTCAGCTTCTTTTTTGGAGAAGACATCCACAAAGTCATGGTAATGCATAGGTAAGGATTCCGGAGTTTCAACTGTGAGAGCAATAGTGAGTGGTAACTTAGTAATCTTTTGAAGACATTTAGTCTGGCATGTAGATCCCCAGGAAGTGAGTTCACCGAAAGTCCAAGAAAAAATGGGATTGTGAATCTGGAGCCAGGGTAATCCCAAGATAATGGGAAATTGCGGAGTGGGAATGACATCGAAACAAATTGTCTCAGAATGAAGTATTCCTACGGTGAGGAGTAAGGGTTGAGTAGAAAACTGAATGTATCCAGAACCCAAAGGATCTCCACTGACCGTAGAGACTGAAATGGAATACTCCTTCTTTAGTAAGGGTATAGAATGAGTAGAAACAAATGTAGAGTCAATGAACACACCTCCAGCACCAGAATCAATTAGAGCTTGGGTATAGATCTTCTTATGTCCAATTAGAAGAGTTACTGGAACAAAGAGTTTCTTGTATAGGGAATGACCACTATTTTGGCTTAACTCAGTTCCCTGGACTAGAGTTAAGCCCTGGCTTTTACTGGCCTAGTAGGACAATCCCTTAATAAATGCCCTTTAAGGCCACAGTACAGACATAAGCCAAGAGTCCGTCTTCTCAAGCGTTCAGTCTCAGTTAATTTTATACTTCCTACTTCCATGGGTTCAGCCTGATCAGTAGTAAGAGAGGCTGGAGTGACTGGATTAGAAAAACGAGGAGCTAAACGAAAAGGAGTTCGAGTTGAAGTCCTCTGTGTTCTATCCTTTTCTTGTTGGCGTTCACGAAACCTGGCGTCGAGACTGATACAGAGATTTATTAAGGCTTCTAAGGACTCTGGAAGTTCACGATACACCAATTCATCCTTGAGACGCTCAGAAAGTCCTTTACGGAAAGCGGCTCTGAGTGCTCCCTGATTCCAAGTGGTTTCAGAGGCAAGGGTGCGGAACTCAATTGCATATTGAGAGACTGGTTGATTTCCTTGACGTAAATCCAGGAGAGTAGCTTCAGCAGCGGATGACCTTCCAGGTTTATCGAATACGTTTGAGAATGTAGATAGAAATGTATCAACATCCAACAGTATAGGATCATTCTTTTCTAGCAAAGGTGACACCCAAGCCAAGGCTTTTCCTTTCATTAAGGAAATAAGAAACGTGATTCTAGAAGAGGCAGTAGCAAAGAGAGTAGGGCTATTTCGGAAATGAAGACGGCATTGATTCAGGAAGCCTCTACATTCTTCAGGATTCCCATCATATTTATCCGGAAGAGGTATCCTGGGACTTAGTTGTACCTGAGACTGATTGTTAGGAATCGGAGGAGGTAATGCCTCAATCGGATTTGGATTGGGATTAGGATTGGGAGGTGCGGTAGCAACCAAATTTTGTAATAGAGCAGTAATTTGATCAAGTTTAGTGTCCAGAGACTGCAAGTGAGTGGCATGAGAACCCAAGAGCTGTCCCTGGTGAGCCACGGCCATAGATAATTCAGTGGGGTCCATTTTTATGGCCCGTTTGTAATGTCAGCCGCTCTGGAATCAATCCGGGATGTAACCCAACTGCTAGCGTGAATTGAAAGCACACGCTAGCACACTGAGAAATATCCAGGACGTGACCCACTCAGGAAGCAGATTAGAAGATAACAAAAATGAATATTGTTCCAGAATGCAGGAAAGCCACAAAGGATAAAACGTCCCTTTAAGTAGTACAAAGAACAAAAAGGAAATGCTCTTACTTGAAGCTTCTGAAAAAGGTCCTCTTTAGCAGGCTTGTAAAACAAAGGAAAAGTTCTCTTTTGCAGCTTGTAAAAGTAAAAGTTCCTTTTAAGCAGGTGTATAACAAACAGAAAGGTAAAGTTCTCTTTTGCAGCTTGTAAAAGTAAATGTCCCTTTTAAGCAGGTGTATAACAAACAGAAAGGCAAAGTTCTCTTTTGCAGCTTGTAAAAGTAAATGTCCCCTTTTTAACAGGTTTAGAACAAACAGAATAGCACAGTTTCTTGTACAGCTTGTAAAAGTATAATGTCCCTTTAAGCAGGTTTATAACAAACAGAAAGGCAAAGTTCTCTTTTGCAGCTTGTAAAAGTAAATGTCCCTTTTAGCAGGTTTTGTTTATCAAAGAAAAGGTTTAAAGGTAAAGGCAAAAGCAAGGTCAGGCAGGCAGAAGTCGGCATCCAAATATCAGCAAAAGGTATAGGCAAAAGACAAGGTCAGGCAAGCAGAAGTCGGCATCCAAGTATCAGCAAAAGGGTAAAAGCTACAGGCAAGGTCAGGCAGGCAGAAGTCAATATCCAAATATCAGCAAGTAGGGATTAGGCAAGAGGCTTGGTCAGGCAGGCAGAAGTCGGTACACAAAAGAACAAAATTGATATGGTACTCACAATCCAGGGAAACAAACAAACGGGCCCAGATTCAGATCTCCCGCCGTGATTTAAAGGGCAGGAGCGTAACCGTCATCAGAGGGGTGTGAGAGAAAGCGTCATGTTGCTAAGCAACATGACGTCAGACACACAGAGAAGTTCCGGGAGCCGCGGCGACACGGCGATGAACGGAAGCAATCATGACATCCGCAGAGCAGAAGATATGATCAAGCCTAGTGTATGTTTTATGTGGGTGGGAGAAGTGTGTATAATCCCTATCTCTGGGGTGTAAGGATCTCCACATGTCATAGTAATTAGATTGAGTGATGGCTTGCCGAAATTTGGTCGAGATTTGTGCTGTCTGAAGGGTCTGATGTTTACGTTTCCTGGTTTGTCTGTCGATATTAGGATCCCATATCATATTAAAATCTCCTGCTAGTATGACTCTGCCAATTTTCACTCTGTCTACTGCTAGTAACGTTCGTTTTAAATATTTAGGTTGGTGGGAATTGGGGAGGTAAATAGACACTAGTGTGTAGTTAACATGTTCTAGTTTACAAACTAGAATTCAAAACCTGGCCTGGGGGTCTTTAATGACCTGAATTTGCTCGAAGGCAATTCTCTTGTGGACTAGTATTGCAGTACCCCTAGCTTTTTTGGAAAATGAGGTGTGCTCCAACACAGTATAGTCTTTAGATATTGTATGGTGGGGGTTATAGGTAGGAAGACGACATGAGGATTGTGAAATTTGAGGGACCTCACTAGCAAGCTATGTTTATGTGGGGAGTTTAGGCCTCTGACATTATGAGTCAGAAGTTTGAGAGTAGGCATGTACTTTGGGCGTTGTGTGTCCCTGATAGTTATTGATAGTCAGTAGGGGAAATGGAGATCAGAAAGGGAAAGTTATGTGAGAGGTGAGCTGAGGAAAGGGAAGGATGCAGGTATATAGGAAAGGGGAATTGGTGGAAATAGTCCACTGCGATGGAACCCTAGCATGGGCTTCTGATGGGGGGGGAGAGAACAGCAGTGAGACGCAAGAGTTAACAGTGCTAACCCTGCTCCGCAGACATAACATTTCCTACCATATAATTGGAAAAGAAACAATGAAAGGAATAAGAATAAACAGTGCAATCAAAACATAAATGTATAAGAAAATACTTGTATAGTGCAGAGAAACATGTAAACTTTCATTAACTTTAGGTGTTCTCCCTGGTAATAAGTTCAATACTCTGAAGTATGACTTCTCCACATAGAAGAGAGTCAGGAATGGTATCGTTCAAGTTAGACCTTGAAGTGGATTGCTTTTTGGCCTCTTTGCTCTTTGATCCTTGTTAGTCCACTCAGGAGCCTCGGCTTTCAATTTCGGGTTTATAGCTGATTGTGGAGGAGATAGGTCCGAGTGAAGACCCCAAGATGTGAGGAATGCTAGTCCCTGATATATAGAGAGGATATCACATGTGTTTGGTTGTCTCTTGTAACAACCAGGTTTGTTGGATGGCCCCATCGTTAGCTTTTCGGAGAGCTGAGGTGACCGGCTGATAGGTTTTGCGGTATTGCAGGGTGTGTGCAGAGAGGTCTGGTAAGAGTTGGATATCTCTTAATTTCTCTGGAAGGAGAGCTTTTTTGAATGCCGTCTTTTCCATAGTATTAACAAGGCCCTCCGGGGTACCTATTAGTTCTCAAGAAAACTTGCAGGTCATTTGTCTCGATACTCTCCAGAACCCCTCTGAAACGTATATATTGTTCCTTCAGGATCCGCTAGATTTTCCGTGTAGGAGAGTAAGCCGGTCTGATTGACCGCCATATCATCTTGTTTACGTTCAAGGGTATCAACTCTCTCTCCTATCTGGGAAATATCCTTCTTCAGTTTTGCAGAATTACGTTGGATCTCTTGAGTGATAGAGTGTGTCTGGTTAGCTAGCATCTTCTGTAAAGTAGATTTCATAATGAATTGATGTGAAGGGGCTGCTGAGCGTATACTCGACTGAGATTCTTCATCTAGTGATTCAGGGTCACTAAGCTCTGCACTTGGATCCATGGTAGATTCCTTTCCAGATTGAGTGAAATGATCATAAACTGTCTTTTTGGTGGCAGTTGGGGTCTTCACCTGTCTCCTAGAGGTATGAGGCATCTTTGGAGATTATAAGGTTGAGTTCCTGAGGGTGTAAAAATTATTTATGTGCACTGTAAAGTTACCCTTTAGAGAACAAATTAACTAAGTAAGATTGCCCTACTGTCACATTTTGTTGCTGCGGAGCAGGGGTAGGTGGCGCCCTGTCGGGACCTCTAGATCATGATGATTAAGATAGTGGCTAGGTGGAAATCAATTCAATATCGGGGGAGAGAGTTGGGTGCTTAATGCAGCCTAGGGTCGGGGAGGGAATAAGGGGATTTCAGACTTAAGATTTAGTTAAATTACAAGGCTGCCAATATTTCACTTTGACCCTGGACTAGAAACCTAAGTAGAATGGGCCAATATGGGTGTCCTATGGCCCGAAGGGGCACCACCTAGACCTAAGTAAAACCAATGGGAAATAGCACAATGTGAGGAATTACCTCAGATAATATAAGTGAAACACTCAGAAAGGAATTTATGCAGTATGTTTACATGATCCTCAGAAAGACATGCCTCCCGCCTCGGGGTGATGGGCAGTGGCGTCACTAGGGTTGGTGTCACCCGGTGCGGTAAGTCATGGTGTCACCCCCCCCAGAAAGCAGACACACACAAAAACACAGGCAAACACACATACAAACACTCAGACACACTTAAAAACTTACTCAGATGCACACACAAACACTCAGAAACACACTCAGACACACACACAAAAACACACACACAAAAACACTGAGACACACAAAAATTCAGACACACACATACAAATATGTAAACTGCACTGCATTAATTATGAAGCTCATGCCTAGAGCTGCTCCCTGGCTCAGCAGAACATCAAATGAAAGATAAACAGAGCACTCTAAAATAAATCCCTGAAGAAAAGTTTTAGGCGCGCAAACTATGAAAATTCTGCTCTCTGACTCTGTTCCAAGTCTGTCAGTGCACAGCCCTGGGTCGCATGTCACTGAGCAGTGAGCACAGATAGGCAGGCAGGTTTAGACTAGCAGCGCAACTTTGCAAGCCCCACGGCACACCCACAACATTCATAGAGAAATTGGGTAGGGGAGGAGCAAAGTACAAACAAGCAAAAGCAGCTGGGAAAACTATTTGTTGAAATTGCAGCACTGGCTCAAGGGGCAAAAAAATTGTGTGTCTAGAACTTCCCCAGTCCCACTAATGTTCACAAATGCCAACCTCTAATAAAATAATCTATGCATCTCAACATTGTATTTCTTTGAATTTCAATAAAATTAAAAAAAAAAATAAAATAAAAAAAAAAATTTTTTGGTGTCACCCCCTGGAGGGTGTCACCCAGGTGCGGCCCGCACCCCCCCGCACCCCCCTAGTGACGCCACTGGTGATGGGGATACGACCCAAAGGAAGGGGCAAAGGGAAGGGGGATGTGACCCACCCAGACAAGCTGGGCAGGAGCGGGGACGCGGAGAGAAGGTATGCGGCAGGTGTTTGAGTTACAGATAGGTTAACCGTTAAACATAAGCAGGTCCCTGGCAAACAAACTCTTATTCAAAAATTCTCCAGATACTAAAGTGATTAACAGGAGAAAGGCTTAGGGTAAAATACAATCTATTAGTTAGGGTAGTCCCAGTAAGTTGAGAAAAGTCCCAGTGGTTATGCGGCAGGGAGCAAATACTAAGGAATGTGGCTGGGGGCCTACAACATCATGCCACCTGTAGTTCCATGTGTAAGCTGATGATTGTTGCTTAGGTCTTAGTAGCATTCATTAGGGTGGATGCAATATAAAAGTCCACTAGTACTGAAACCTCTACATAACAGCCAGATCTCAGCAGACCTATACAAAGTCATTAAGATGTGGTATATAAACATCATACATTTACAAACGGCAGGTCTTATAAACATATAAATCAGGGACTGCAACAGAGAATTATCTGGTATCAAAATACAATATAATATGGTTTGGAGATAACCTTCATGGTGTATGTTGGATTAAATTCACCAGCATATGCCTAGGTATACTCACTATTATGCACTCCTTAGCTATATAATCCTCATTTTTGTTTATATTTGGAAAATGCTATCAAAATTAAATTTAAAGGTAACCCTGAATTATATATGCCAAAGCTTAAAAATAACTAGATCCCTATGTGATAAACCGTGGTCTCTCTTGGGCCCTTAACTTTAGTTTGTTTTGATAGGGGGGCATGAAAGGGGTCTCTCAGTAAATAATAAGCATAAAGGGCCACTCTAGAACCTTCAGGAGATATATATAAAGATACCAACTATATAAAGCTAATATCAGTAGTGTAAAAGACTTAAACTATAAGAGCAGGAAACCAACAGCTTAGCAATCGGACTAAATAGAGGCAGCAACAAATACTGTCAATTGAGAGAGTCAAATCAGTCAATAGAACTGTATGTGTAGGGTCCTGGGTAAAAATGTATCTGTCATCAATTGGGTGGCATTAGATACAGTTATGGAGATACACTGTGAGCTTTGTAGACTTCCTTGATATGTCCTATATATTATACCAGCATTAAGTTGCAGAGCAAGTAATAACAGTATTATCAATCTCAAGCTAGCACACATCAAGCAGGGGGCAATATATATATATATATATATATATATTTAGACAATACTATATCTGAACATATATATTATATTGGAGCAATCTGTATGATAGCAATCTAACTATATGAGTATTATCTGGAGCACTCGTGTGCAGTATGGATGTGTCATAAACTGTTCCTAAGCCTTTCTGAACACTCTGTGCAAGTATTACATAAAAACAGTCATAAGTCTACACATATACATCTTAGTATCTCCCAATATTTCTAGCCTATAAATGTAGCGTCTTTCTTAAGACTATGCAATCTTGCCACCCTGGCCACTGGCGGCACATTGCTATGATCTGAATAGCTAAGCAATATGGAGGATATGTAATAGTATGTCACTAATGTACTAGCTACCACATAATTAAAGGGAGACTTTGTTAAATACCATCAATTTAGGTACATCAACCTTACAGTAGAAATAACACAGGAGTCTACAATAACTAACTAGTAAACATGAACATAGGAGCATCAAATGTGTACCTCGCATAAGCATAAACGTCCTGCGCGTCAGCTATATAGGAGATATAGTACTATATTGGAACATTATAATAAAGCTTTAACATAAATGGAGACCAATCTGTAAAACTATTAACTATCACAAAGTCCTATGCTTGCCGTGGAATGTACAGAGTTTGAACATGACAAGATGGATGCATCAACAGTTTACCACACAAGGGTGCATAACCATTTAGCTGCGTGGCTCAGAAATGTCCAGCATGTCTGATGTCTAACCGATCCCAGTTTTACACAGTTCAAGAATGGGACATCCCTGTAACGATACAATGGTGCTATCAACAATCTCACAAGCCACCTCTCCCCAATGATAGTACTGCTGTATCAAACAGTAGGTCCTGAAATGCCACTTATTACTTACATGTCTCCCATACTTATCAATGTCTCTGCCGACATCCAGAAATGAGGACGAACAGTTGTGGTCATCACTTTCAGTGGGGATGTGAGCCTTATATTTGGCCGTAATGACAGCCCGAGGTTCAAGTGAGGGGAAGGTGGCTCTTCTTGTAGCAAACAAGTCTCCTTGTAGCTTCTCGACCATCCTTCCATGTGCAACTCTCACTTAAGACAGACTGATAAAAAAAGAACTGTATTAGTCGGGTTAGTTGCCTGTGTCGTTGAGCTCTCACCACTATCTCCACCATGCCCATCCTTTACTGCTGAATGGATAACCTCCATGCATTGTGTATTGAGGAATAGACCTATTATTTCTGCCTTTAGATTCGAGTAGCAGTTTTCTATGAGTTGCGTGATCTCTTCTTCCCAGTTAGTTACTGCCGCCATATTCAAAGAGAATTAGAAATTGTTGCATCACTATATCTCTTTTACTTGTCTTTTCCCTTATGCTTAATGTAGCACTAATTGAACAATGAGTATCTGTGTACTTCGTAACCCCAGTGTCTGGGGGGGATGCATGCGGCAGCCTCAGCCACACTATGATCTGTCCATAAATCAATAATGGCCTAGGTAGTAAATGTGCGTGACTTACTTGGAGAGCATAGGTCAGGCCTGTCATTAATCCGCTCCAAAACTCTTGACAATGTGTGCAGTGAATCTCTGCTTCCAGATATGAAGGTTATAACAGGCTAGCTCATCTTATTTTTATCTAAAAGACCAAGTTTAATGAAATATGAGCAGGAGCTTCACTGAGACACGTCCTGCCGCTCCAAGCCTAGGCTCCACCCCCCCGGAAACCTCTTTTATTATTATATATGGAAAGTGTCCAGATGGAGTATTCTTCCTCACAGACTCCTAATACAGTGTCCCAAGGTATAGGCTCCAGGGAGAGGACAAGTTAGGCTTGAGACTTCCAAGGGCAGCGCCACTCAAATAAAGTGTGACAGTCTACTACCGTAACTACAGCTCCCAGGGTGGAGGCAGTTAGTATGCGTGCTGCTCGGGCTGATTACTAGAGAGGGCTTAAGGTATGTGCCACGGGAGTAACAGGGAGGGTTAAGGTAATATGATTCCCCCATGTGTGTTGTGCTTCAATTTAAGGGTAGATCTCACCCGCAAGGCCAAAGGCTGCAGTCTTCACAAGACCTCGTCTGCCCAGGCTGATCCAGATGCAGGTAAGTAAGCAGGACCCAAACTCAGATTCCGGACTCCCTTGCAGAGGAGGCTTTACCAAGTGGTGTAGTTGGGGATTCAGCAACTCTGAATATCCTTTTCAGGCCGCGAGGGCAAGATGGTGGCCGTCTGCACCACTTTTGATTGAACTTGGCACGGTAGCCGCAAAGTGTCTCCAGACCACCCGGGCTCCTTGTCCTCTGTCGTCTCAGGCTGCCAACATGGTTCTGACTGGCTTCTGGGTCTCAAACGACCATAGGTCTCTCTCTCTCTCCAATTCCACAGCACTACAGGCCCTACCGGTGCTGGCAACACTCGGATATTTGGCCTTCCTAGCTGTCAGCCTTACTTCTTCTTGTTATGGCTAGTGGCAGCTCCAGAGTGGAGCCCGACCCTCCAGAACCTCAGCCTCAGCAGACACCAGTGGAAGTCGATGTCAGAGGTAGGCAGGTTATTTGGCCGTTGTGTCCACAAAGTACAGGATCATTTCTTTAGCCTATACCCAGCTCTCCAAAATAGGGGTAAGGCAATGTGGGATGTCTAAGTAGTTTCCCCGATGGGCAGATAGGTTTATTTTATTGCAAAAGGCAGACTTAAATGAAGTTTTTAATCTTTGTAAGTTAGTAGCTCAGCGTCCAAGCGTCTGCACAGCACGGCAGTTAGCTACGCTCCCTTTGATATAATTTTTAACGGATTTATAACTCTTATATGCTAGAAAAATAATTGCCATGAAAATCTATTCTTCAATAAACAAGCAACTTTTTCACATCTAATTTTATATAATCATAAGGTATAGTCAAAATCTAGATATTTTGACTGTTTATATATATATATATATATATATATACACAATTTAATATAATATATTTTAGTTTACTTCTATTATAAAATGTACTTTGTTCTTATTGTATTCTTTATTGAAGAGGCATCTAGATAGGTAGAGTGCACAATTCTGGAAAGTTTTTAAAATGTTACACTCTATCTGAATCATGAAATAATTGTGTGGTCTTTATGTCTAATGTCAGTATTTTTTTAAGGTTTAGCAAACAATACAGTTATGTCTCAATAAGCTGTAGTGTAATAATAAAAATATATGCACCTTGCACCCTAGTGAGGGGTTTCTAAAGACACAATGAAGAAAACATTTTCATAAGTAGGTGATAGGAAAGCAGATACATTTTTGAATCAAAAGGTCTGTGAATTTACTAGCTTTATGAGAATATTACAACTCCTTTTATTATACATCTTGGAAACTAGGACATTTCTACAATGGAAAATAAAGTGCACATCATTTGTTACACTGAAGTATACCACTATTCTATTCTTCATCTATGAGAGATAAAAAGCTTTTTTATTATTTAGAACTCAAAATTGGATGAAATTGCCTTTAGTTTAAAATTAGTGCAAGCAGGATACAAAAGCTGAGTTCTTTATTCTTTTTAATGATAGCTCTGCTTTTGGTTAGAATGGTAAATCTTAACAATGTTGTATTTCCTTGTGGGTGGTTTAATCAATCTTTTTAAGTACCATACCCAAGTCAGTAGAACATAGCTCATTGTCAAAACACAATACCTATAATCAACTTCAATAGAAGAAACATGTTTTCTTTTTCTTTTCTTTTTTTTTTCCAATCTTGTTTCTTTTTTTTAACAAAATATTGAATTCTTCACAGACTTACACAGTGAAAGAATAAAGAGTAAACATGAATACAATAAAATACATTTCTAAGCATCTCCCTTTGGAAAAAATATACACAGAATATTAGTTAAGCACATACATCAAATGCTGGCATTTTGTCATTTTTAAAGTTTACAGTGGCATCGCCAACAGAGTCATCACTCTTAAAGGAAGATAAAATTTTTTTTTTTTTTACAGGAGAATGCATTATACTTTAATTTAAAATATATGGTTTTATAGTAAATATCCATTTGATAGCAGAACATATTCTCCACAATCTTGTGACATTATAGCTTAAAGGGACATGAAACCCTAAAAAATATTATTTCATGATTCAGATAGAGAAGAACGTTTTAAACAACTTTGCAATTTGCTTCAGTCTCTAGATATACTTTGTTAAAAAAAGTGTTTTTCTGGACAGGTCTAGAGAAAGAGATACTCACATTTTGCTTAGTTCCTGCCCCTTTTCTCTGATAAGAACAGACATCTGTGTTGATGAGTGGGCACAGGGTTCTCAAAATAATGGTGGAGTAAGAAACTGGTTTGTTTCTTTGTATGGCATTTGAGGTGCTAGGTCTCACAGGTACTCATGTCCCATGAGCGCAAGTTGGCAAGCAGTGATGTCGCGAACATAAAAATGTGGGTTCGCGAACGGCGAACGCGAACTTCCCCAAATGTTCGCGAATGGGCGAACCGGGCAAACTGCCATAGACTTCAATAGGCAGGCGAATTTTAAAACCCACAGGGACTCTTTTTGGCCACAATAGTGATGGAAAAGTTGTTTCAAGGGGACTAACACCTGGACTGTGGCATGCCGGAGGGGGATCCATGGCAAAACTCCCATGGAAAATTACATAGTTGATGCAGAGTCTGGTTTTAATCCATAAAGGGCATAAATCACCTAACATTCCTAAATTGTTTGGAATAACGTGCTTTAAAACATCAAGTATGATGTTGTATCGATCAGGTAGTGTAAGGGTTACACCCGCTTCACAGTGCGCAGTGTAGGTGATATACCTGCCCTGACCATGCTTTGCAGACCAGGTATTAGTGGTCAGATGGACCCTTGCCCCAACACTGTGTTCCAGGCATGCCATAACTTCCTTTTGCACAATAGAGTACAGGTTGGGGATTGCCTTTTGTGCAATGAAATTTCGGCCGGGTACCTTCCACTGCGGTGTCCCAATAGCTACAAATTTTTGGAATGCCTCAAACTCCACCATAAATGGTTGTAAATGCTTCTCTGGGATCCCCTTTGTTCAGAAATAGCAGACTTATATGGCTTTGGCGTTGCCTTTTGGTAATTAGAAGGCTGCTAAATGCCACTGCACACCACATGTGTGTTATGCCCAGCAGTGAAGGGGTTAATTAGGGAGCATGTAGGGAGCTTGTAGAGTTAATTTTAGCTTAAGTGTAGTGTAGTAGACAACCCAAAGTATTGATCTAGGCCAATTTTGGTATATTTAAAGCCACCATTTCACCGCCAAATGCGATCAAATTTAAAAACAATTTAAATTTTTCTCAATTTTAGGTTTCTCACTGAAATTATTTACAAACAGCTTGTGCAATTATGGCACAAATGGTTGTAAATGCTTCTCTGGGATCCCCTTTGTTCAGAAATAGCAGACATATATGACTTTGGCATTGTTTTTTGGCAATTAGAAGGCCGCTAAATGCTGCTGCGCATCACACGTGTATTATGACTAGCAGTGAAGGGGTTAATTAGGTAGTTTGTAGGGAGCTTGCAGGGTTAATTTTAGCTTTAGTGTAGAGATCAGCCTACAACCTGACATATCAGACCCCCTGATCCCTCCCAAACAGCTCCCTTCCCTCCCCCACCCCACAATTGTCCCCGCCATCTTAAGTACTGGCAGAAAGTCTGCCAGTACTAAAATAAAAGGTTTTTAAAATATTTTAATTTTTTTAGCATATTTACATATGCTGTGGTGTTGCATCCCCCCTTTCCCCCAACCTCCCTGATCCCCCCCCCCCAAAACAGCTCTGTAACCCTCCCCATCTGCCTTATTGGTGGCCATCTTGGGTACTGGCAGCTGTCTGCTATTATTTCACAGTCAAAAAAGTGTTGTTTTTTTTAAATGTACACTACTGTTACACCAGATATGAGTGGTGGCACAGGGCAAGTGGGTACAGTATACGCTGTGAGCCTGACACACACGCTGGCAGGCAGGCAACTGCAATTAGATTACACAGGGAAAAAAAAAAGCAGACTGATGTTCTAGGGCTTTTTGGGGTGCTTACAGCAGAGATCAGATGAGTCCTTCAGGACTGTAGTGGACACTGAATACACTAGCCTAGCTATCGATTTCCCTATTAAATCAGCAGCAGCTACACTGTCCCTCCTCTCACTAAGAATGCAGCTTCCGAATGAATCTAAAATGGATGCTGTCCAGGAGGTGGGAGGGTCTGGGAAGGAGGGTCTGCCGCTGATTGGCTGGAATTTGTCTGCTGACTGTGAGGTACAGGGTCAAAGTTTACTCAATGATGACAAATAGAGGGCAGACCGAACATTGCATATGTTCGCCTGCCGCGGCGAACGCGAACAAGCTATGTTCGCCGGGAACTATTCGCCGGCAAACTATTCGCGACATCACTATAGCCAAGGACTAAGCCATTGCTGTGATGTACTTTGTAGTGCAGGTAGTGGTGCTAGTATGGGTATGTTTGTGTGTGTAAGTGTGGGTTGCAAGATAGGCTGATAAGTTGTTTTGGAATGTGTATCTTTGTGTGTATGTGTTTGTGTTTATCACAAAGAAAGTTAGAAAGAAAGCTCACCATATTGAGAATCAGCTGCATACTACCTCTTATAATTCTTTTACCAGTCTAATATGGAAGTTGTTGTTGACTAAAATACCTTTGCACTGTAGCCTGATCATATAAACATGATATACTTTGCCAAGGTGAGAGCCATTCTATTCCCTGTGCACACTAGTTGTGATTACTATGTGTGCTTATCCCTTTTTAAATGTATTTCTCAACCACAATGTTTCCACTATTTTGTTTTGTGCAAAATGTATCCATACAGGTTTAATTCAACATATAAGGGTGCATATTATATGCTAAAAAAAGGTATTGACCTATAGTATAATAAAGTAAAAATATCTAGATTTAGACTATATCTCATGGTTTTGCTCATGTAAATAACTAACGGCTAGATTACGAGTTTTGCGTTATGGCTCATAACGCTGCTTTTTCGCTACAGCCGGTATTACGAGTCTTGCAGGTATAGCGTACCACTCACTTTTTTGGTCGTAACGTAACTACCACACCTTTCAAAAAGTAATTTTTCAATGGGACTTTCATAGCGCCGGTATTCCGAGTTTGCCTGTCCGGCCAAAAAGTGAGCGGTACAGCCTACAACTACAAGATCCGTACCGTAAACTGAAAGTCAGTAGTTATGGGTTTTACGTTACAAAGCTGTAGCATAAAACTCATAACTTAAAGTGTTACAAAGTACACTAACACCTATAAACTACCTATTAACCCATAAACCGAGGCCCTCCCGCATCGCAAACACTAAAATAAAATTATTAACCCCTAATCTACTGCTCCGGACATCACCGCCACTATAAGAAACATATTAACCCCTAAACTGCCGCACTCCTGCATCGCAAACACTAGTTAAATATTATTAACCCCTATTCGCCGCCCCCAACGTCACCGCTGCCACTATACTAAAGTTATTAACCCCTAAAACTAACCCTAACACTAAGTCTAACCCTAACACCCCTAACTTTAATATAATTAAAATAAATCTAAATAAAATTACTATCATTAACTAAATAATTCCATTTAAAACGAAATACTTATAAAAAAAAAAAAAACTAAGCTAACTACAATATAACAATTAGTTACATTGTAGATATCTTGGGTTTTATTTTTATTTCACAGCTAATTTTATATTTATTTAACTAGGTAGACTAGTTAGTAAATAGTTATTAACTATTTACTAACTATCTAATTAAAATAAATACAAATTTACCTGTAAAATAAAACATTACCTGAGTTACACTAACACCTAACATTACACTACAATTAACTAAATTACATTTAATACAATTAACTAAATTACAAAAAAAATAAACACTAATTTACACAAAATAAAAAAGAAATTATCAAATATTTAAACTAATTACACCTAATCTAATAGCCCTATCAAAATAAAAAAGTCCCCCCAAAATAAAAAAAAAACCCTAGCCTAAACTAAACTGCCAATAGCCTTAAAAGGGCCTTATGCAGGGCATTGCCCCAAAAAAATCCTATTGGCTGATACAATCAACCAATAGGATTGAGCTTTAATCCTATTGGCTGATCCAATCAGCCAATAGGATTGAGCTTGCATTCTATTGGCTGTTCCAATGAACTAATAGAATGCGAGCTCAATCCTATTGGCTGATTGGATCAGCCAATAGGATTAAAGCTCAATCCTATTGGCTGATTGGATCAGCTCATTCTTCAGAAGCCATCGACAGAAGAGGATGCTCCGCTCCGGATGTCTTGAAGATGGAGCCACTCCGTGCCGGAAGGATGAAGATAGAAGATGGATGAAGACTTCTCCCAGCTTCGTTGAGGACTTCTGCCTGCTTGGATGAAGACTTCTTCCGGCTTGATGAGGATGGATGTCCGGTCTTCAAAAACTATAAGTAGATCTTCTGGGGTTAGTGTTAGGTTTTATTAAGGGTTTATTGGGTGGGTTTTATTTTTAGATTAGGGTTTGGGCAATGGAAAAGAGCTAAATGTCATTTAAAGGGCAATGCCCATCCAAATGCCATTTTCAGGGTAATGGGGAGCTTAGGTTTTTTCAATAGGATTTTATTTGGAAGGGTTTGGTTGTTTGGGTGGTGGGTTTTACTGTTGAGGGGTTGTTTGTATTTTTTTTACGGGTAAAAGAGCTGATTTCTTTGGGGCAATGCCCTGCAAAAGGACCTTTTAAGGGCCATTGGCAGTTTAGTTTAGGCTAGGGTTTTTTTTTATTTGGGGGGGGGGGTTATTTTGATAGAGCTATTAGATAGGTGTATATAATTTAAATATTTGATCATTTCTTTTTTATTTTGAGTAATTTAGTGTTTATTTTTTTGTAATTTAGTTAATTGTATTTAATTAATGTAATTTATTTAATTGTAGTGTAATGTTAGGTGTTAGTGTAAGACAGATTAGGTTTTATTTTACAGGTAAGTTTGTATTTATTTTATCTAGGTAGTTAGTAAATAGTTAATAACTATTTACTAACTAGTCTACCTAGTTAAAATAAACTTAGCTGTGAAATAAAAATAAAACCTAAGATAGCTGCAATGTAACTATTAGTTATATTGTAGCTATCTTAGGCCTAGATTTAGAGTTTGGCGGTAGCCATCAAAACCAGCGTTAGATGCTCCTAACGCTGATTTTTACCGACCGCTGGTATTTGGATTCAGTCAGGAAAGGGTCTAACGCTCACTTTGCAGCCTCAAATTTTCCATACCGCAGATCCCCCTAAGCCATTTGCGTATCCTATCTTTTCAATGGGATCTTTCTAACGCCGGTATTTAGAGTCTTGGCTGAAGTGAGCGTTAGAAATAAATTGCAATATGTGAAACTGGACCTAAGCAGTACTAATAAGTAAATACATTTATAAATTCCTCTCCTGTGGATTATTTTAATATGCTTTTGAATGTGATTCTGGTGTGAGGTTAGCTGGTTAAAGAGATTTAGGGCAGCCAACAGGAGCAAGCAAGGTAAAGACTGAGGAGGAAGCATGGAGGTGCAGACAGATATACGTTTACTGACTGGAACAGCAGAACTACTATGGAAAGCTGTAAAATCTGAGACAGAGCGAAAAAAAAACCTATAAAAATAAACCTTACCTTAATGTGTGAAGTATCATCATGGCACTATATATGGACTATGCACTATATATGGAGGGGCGTGTGTGCACTTACTTATTCTTCCCATTGACACCTTTCTACAAAGAGAAATAGAGTAAACCAAGTCTCTATGGGAGGTGCGCAAAGTTCAAAAGGATGTTCAGTATGAGGATGTTCCCAGGGTATTCCGAAGAAGCGGGCAGCACTCTTGTAAAGTGAGGGTGGGTACCTGTAAATCAAAGAGAAAGAGAGAGGCGCCTCATGGGACAGTATCGAAACAACCAAATCAGGTATACAAAGGGACAGCCCGTAATGGGGTATACTCACAAGGAGAGCGGCATATAAGGATGCCTAGTAGAGCGGGACTCGGGGATCAGATTCACCAATATATATTGAACTAGATGAGTTTTTGAGCTTAGCTATTTCATCGAATGTCTGTAAATAAATATAAAACACGTATTAATTTGTTTAGGTTACTCCTTGAACAGCTGTGACGTTCGATGCTGGTTCTCCTTGGCCGCTGATTGGCTGAACCGACCCCGTGACCCGACGTCTCCACGCACTGCTGTGCACGTCTGTCGGGCGACTTGTAGTCCCGTCCCGCTCTACTAGGCATCCTTATATGCCGCTCTCCTTGTGAGTATACCCCATTACGGGCTGTCCCTTTGTATACCTGATTTGGTTGTTTCGATACTGTCCCATGAGGCGCCTCTCTCTTTCTCTTTGATTTACAGGTACCTTTCTACAAAGCACTGTTCCCCTAACAAACTTCAGTTAGTGGATCTTAGGGCCACAGAAGAAAGAGCAGGGTTAAGGGGACCAGCAGACTGAATGCGATGCTGTCTGCCCAAGGCTGCATGGATACATTGTGAGATGAGTCACACAGCCTCAAGACTGAAGAGAGCAGTGTGTGCAGCTGCACAAATGCTCAAATCCTCATGTGCCTGCCGCTCCAGCTTTCTGCTGCATGCGCCTACAGTCAGCCCTACCCAGAAACAATCCCCACCACCAGAGCAGTTACCTGGTAACAGTGGTAACCCCAGCAGGACCTTTTCTGATGCAGTTGGACTGGCTGGATGCCAAGTTAGGGCTTAGCATTCAGTGCTGCACAGTGCACATCTAAAACAGCACATGGCACTACGTTGGCATGTCACATGACACCGGCATCGTCTGGCACAGTTTCTAACTTTTGACTGTCACAGTATTAGGACTGACTGTGTGTGCCCCCCATATCATATATATATATTTTTTTTTTAGCAGACATATTCCGGAAGAAGCCGTAAGGTGAAACGTACATTGGTGTTCTACCGCGCATTAGGTGCTTAGTCACATTGCTGTGGAATTACCTAGGCAGTGCTATCTTTATGGAGCTATTTTCCCCAGTGTCTAGGAACTACTCAGGAATGGAAGCTGACGTAGTTCTATGTTCTTGGCTGAACCGGATTGTCCAAGTAATCATCTGTCAGTGCAAAGTAAGAGACCACCACTCCTTTTGAGCTTATTCCTTTACCTTCTCTGCATGTCTTGGATGACTGTGGAATCTCCCTATACATGCTCTTACTAGAGTTTTCTGAGGAGCTTTGCAGTGACTAGTTTATCATGCAGTACTCTCCGTTAAATATCTGTATTAACTCCCCACCCAGCTGTAACAGAAGGAACATCTCCCACCTCATTTTATGAATCAACAGAATTCAGGAGAGTGGTAATATCCAGAAATGAACTTTTGGACTGATATTTTTTGACTATATTTATGGTTAATAAGCCTATTTTATACTTACTTTTGTATTAGTATTAATTTGTAACTGGATGGGTATTTAATCACAAAGTTGTATAATTATAACTAATAGACATGTGCAGCCAAGAAAATTTTGTTTCGAATGAAATTTTCAATCTGAATATTTTTGGAAATTCGTTTCCCTAAATATTAGGTGGCTGCACTATTTGGTTTTCGTTTAGTTTAAAACAAAACAAATACAGAATCTTTGTTAAACATTTACATAATTTACATAAAATTGTGTTAAAAACAGATGTAAATGTTTCAAAGCTACAGGTGAAAAGTTCACCTGTAGCTACACTACCTACCTTACTGCTAGATTACGAGTTGTGCGTTAAGGTAAAAAAGCAGCGTTAAGAGGTCCTAACGCTGCTTTTTACGCCCGCTGGTATTACGAGTCTTGAAGGTTTAGGGTCAGCACACACTTCTTTGGCATTACCGCAAAATGACTTACGAAAATTCATAAAGTCTTTTTTCTATGGAACTTCCATAGCGCCAGTAGTCTGTCCTGGGAGACCAAAAAGTGAGCGGTACACCCTCTACCTCCAAGATCCCTAACGCATTTAAAAGTTAGTAGTTATGAGTTTTACACTACAACGCGTAACATAAAACTCATAACTAAAGTGCTAAAAAGTACACTAACACCCATAAACTACCTATTAGCCCTTAAACCGAGGCCCTCCCGCATTGCAAACACTATAATAAAAATTTTAACCCCTAATCTGCCGCTCCGGACACCGCCGCCACCTACATTATATTTATGAACCCCTACCCTGCTGCTGCCCCCAGCATCGCCGACACCTACATACTATTTATTAAACCCTAATCTGCCACCCCAACATCGCCGCCACTATATTAAAGTTATTAACTCCTAAACCTAAGTCTAACCCTAACACCCCCTAACTTAAACATAATTAAAATAAATCTAAAGAAAATTACTATAATTAACTAAATTATTCCTATTTAAAAACGAAATACTTACATATAAAATAAACCCTAAGGCCTAGATTTGGAGTTTTGTCGGTAACGAGCCGCGTAGCTAACGCCGGCTTTTTTCTGGCCGCACCATAAAAATAACTCTGGTATTGAGAGTCCACATAAAGGCTGCGTTAGGCTCCAAAAAAGCAGCGTAGAGCATTTTTAACGCAGCTTCAACTCTCGATACCAGAGTTGCTTACGCAAGCGGCCAGCCTCAAAAACGTGCTTGTGCACGATTCTCCCATAGAAAACAATGGGGCTGTTTGAGCTGAAAAAAAACCTAACACCTGCAAAAAAGCCGCGTTCAGCTCCTAACGCAGCCCCATTGTTTGCTATGGGGAAACACTTCCTACGTCTGCACCTAACACTCTAACATGTACCCCGAGTCTAAACACCCCTAACCTTACACTTATTAACCCCTAATCTGCCGCCCCCGCTATCGCTGACCCCTGCATATTATTATTAACCCCTAATCTGCCGCTCCGTAAACCGCCGCTACTTACATTATCCCTATGTACCCCTAATCTGCTGCCCTAACATCGCCGACCCCTATATTATATTTATTAACCCCTAATCTGCCCCCCACAACGTCGCCTCCACATGCCTACACTTATTAACCCCTAATCTGCCGACCGGACCTGAGCGCTACTATAATAAAGTTATTAACCCCTAATCCGCCTCACTAACCCTATAATAAATAGTATTAACCCCTAATCTGCCCTCCCTAACATCGCCGACACCTAACTTCAATTATTAACCCCTAATCTGCCGACCGGAGCTCACCGCTATTCTAATAAATGTATTAACCCCTAAAGCTAAGTCTAACCCTAACACTAACACCGCCCTAAGTTAAATATAATTTACATCTAACGAAATTAATTAACTCTTATTAAATAAATTATTCCTATTTAAAGCTCAATACTTACCTGTAAAATAAATCCTAATATAGCTACAATATAAATTATAATTACATCGGAGGAGCTCTTCAGGACCGATCGGTGAACCTGGTATGGTGAAGACAAGGTAGGAAGATCTTCAGGGGCTTAGTGTTAGGTTTATTTAAGGGGGTTTGGGTTAGATTAGGGGTATGTGGGTGGTGGGTTGTAATGTTGGGGGGGGGTATTGTATGTTTTTTTTTACAGGCAAAAGAGCTGAACTTCTTGGGGCATGCCCCGCAAAGGGCCCTGTTCAGGGCTGGTAAGGTAAAAGAGCTTTTAACTTTATTAATTTAGAATAGGGTAGGGCATTTTTTATTTTGGGGGGCTTTGTTGTTTTATTAGGGGGCTTAGAGTAGGTGTAATTAGTTTACAATTGTTGTAATATTTTTCTTATGTTTGTAGATATTTTTTATTTTTTGTAACTTAGTTCTTTTTTATTTTTTGTACTTTAGTTAGTTTATTTCATTGTAGTTATTTGTAGGTATTGTATTTAATTAATGTATTGATAATGTAGTGTTAGGTTTAATTGTAGGTAATTGTAGGTATTTTATTTAATTAATTTAATGATAGTATAGTGTTAGGTTTAATTGTAACTTAGGATAGGATTTATTTGACAGGTAATTTTGTAATTATTTTAACTAGGTAACTATTAAATAGTTCTTAACTATTTAATAGCTATTGTACCTGGTTAAAATAATTACAAAGTTGCCTGTAAAATAAATATTAATCCTAAAATAGCTACAATGTAATTATAATTTATATTGTAGCTATATTAGGATTTATTTTACAGGTAAGTATTGAGCTTTAAATAGGAATAATTTATTTAATAAGAGTTAATTAATTTCGTTAGATGTAAATTATATTTAACTTTTTATATAGTAGCGCTCAGGTCCGCTCGGCAGATTAGGGGTTAATAAGTGTAGGTAGGTGGAGGCGACGTTGTGGGGGGCAGATTAGGGGTTAATAAATATAATATAGGGGTCGGCGGTGTTAGGGGCAGCAGATTAGGGGTACATAAGGATAACGTAGGTGGCGGTCGGCAGATTAGGGGTTAAAAAAATTATTAGAGTGGGGCGATGTCGGGGGACCTCGGTTTAGGGGTACATAGGTAGTTTATGGGTGTTAGTGTACTTTAGAGCACAGTAGTTAAGAGCTTTATAAACCGGCGTTAGCCCAGAAAGCTCTTAACTACTGACTTGAGTTTTGTCGTTAGATGTCTAACGCTCACTTCAGACACGACTCTAAATACCGGAGTTAGAAAGATCCCATTGAAAAGATAGGATACGCAATTTACGTAAGGGGATCTGCGGTATGGAAAAGTCGTGGCTGAAAAGTGAGCGTTAGACCCTATTTTGAGTGACTCCAAATACCGGAGGTAGCCTAAAACCAGCGTTAGGAGCCTCTAACACTGGTTTTCACGGCTAACGCCAAACTCCAAATCTAGGCCTAAGATAGCTACAATATCACTAATAGCTACATTGTAGCTAGCTTAGGGTTTATTTTTATTTTACAGGTACGTTTGTACAGGGAATGCAGAATTATTAGGCAAATGAGTATTTTGACCACATCATCCTCTTTCTGCATGTTGTCTTACTCCAAGCTGTATAGGCTTGAAAGCCTACTACCAATTAAGCATATTAGGTGATGTGCATCTCTGTAATGAGAAGGGGTGTGGTCTAATGACATCAACACCCTATATCAGGTGTGCATAATTATTAGGCAACTTCCTTTCCTTTGGCAAAATGGGTCAAAAGAAGGATTTGACAGGCTCAGAAAAGTAAAAAATAGTGAGATATCTTGCAGAGGGATGCAGCACTCTTAAAATTGCAAAGCTTCTGAAGCGTTATCATCGAACAATCAAGCGTTTCATTCAAAATAGTCAACAGGGTCGCAAGAAGCGTGTGGAAAAACCAAGGCGCAAAATAACTGCCCATGAACTGAGAAAAGTCAAGCGTGCAGCTGCCAAGATGCCACTTGCCACCAGTTTGGCCATATTTCAGAGCTGCAACATCACTGGAGTGCCCAAAAGCACAAGGTGTGCAATACTCAGAGACATGGCCAAGGTAAGAAAGTCTGAAAGACGACCACCACTGAACAAGACACACAAGCTGAAACGTCAAGACTGGGCCAAGAAATATCTCAAGACTGATTTTTCTAAGGTTTTATGGACTGATGAAATGAGAGTGAGTCTTGATGGGCCAGATGGATGGGCCCGTGGCTGGATTGGTAAAGGGCAGAGAGCTCCAGTCCGACTCAGACGCCAGCAAGGTGGAGGTGGAGTACTGGTTTGGGCTGGTATCATCAAAGATGAGCTTGTGGGGCCTTTTCGGGTTGAGGATGGAGTCAAGCTCAACTCCCAGTCCTACTGCCAGTTTCTGGAAGACACCTTCTTCAAGCAGTGGTACAGGAAGAAGTCTGCATCCTTCAAGAAAAACATGATTTTCATGCAGGACAATGCTCCATCACACGCGTCCAAGTACTCCACAGCGTGGCTGGCAAGAAAGGGTATAAAAGAAGAAAATCTAATGACATGGCCTCCTTGTTCACCTGATCTGAACCCCATTGAGAACCTGTGGTCCATCATCAAATGTGAGATTTACAAGGAGGGAAAACAGTACACCTCTCTGAACAGTGTCTGGGAGGCTGTGGTTGCTGCTGCACGCAATGTCGATGGTGAACAGATCAAAACACTGACAGAATCCATGGATGGCAGGCTTTTGAGTGTCCTTGCAAAGAAAGGTGGCTATATTGGTCACTGATTTGTTTTTGTTTTGTTTTTGAATGTCAGAAATGTATATTTGTGAATGTTGAGATGTTATATTGGTTTCACTGGTAAAAATAAATAATTGAAATGGGTATATATTTGTTTTTTGTTAAGTTGCCTAATAATTATGCACAGTAATAGTCACCTGCACACACAGATATCCCCCTAAAATAGCTATAACTAAAAACAAACTAAAAACTACTTCCAAAAATATTCAGCTTTGATATTAATGTGTTTTTTGGGTTAATTGAGAACATGGTTGTTGTTCAATAATAAAATTAATCCTCAAAAATACAACTTGCCTAATAATTCTGCACTCCCTCTATGTCAGTCTTTGGGGATGTATAATATTGCGATCATAAAATAGTATGGTAAATCCAAAGAATTGGATACACAATAGGGGGCGCACAAAAACCTACAAATAGATATAATGCAAAAAAGCAAAGACTAGGAATTATAACAGTGATGAATAAAGATTATATATGATTATATAATATGGTAAAAAATCAAAAGCAAAATAAAATATAGACCAGACTAAATAAATTCAAGTGGAAAGTGGTAGTTCTTAAACTGACAAGTTTAATCGGTTCATCTAAAGGCAATGAAAACAAAACAGAGGGCGCCTCATAGTGTAACCATCAGAATATGGTGTGATTCAAATGTAAGGACCTTGCCCTTACCCAAGATGGCTGCTGTAATAGTTGTATTGAGGAAGAGAAATGCCATCTGGGAAGGGGGAGGAGCTGTTAGGGCTGAGGAGATTTCTTAGGTGTTAAGAGAAGTGTGGAGCTTTGCACAGACTTGGAGATGGGGGAAGAAAGCTGCTGTTTCCAAACTGAAATAATTATTCAGACTAATGCATGGATTCCAGAGACAGTTCAGACATTGCTACATGTGGCTGCTACAGACAGAAGTTTGAACCTTTTATTTGTACTGTGAGTGTCAGCCATTATCTGCTTTTTTAAGATCTCCATAACTTCATGTTAACTAAATGCAAGAGAAAAGATATACTAGTCATATCTGATGTGCTGCAGAGTTGTTGTATATTAAAGAAATAACCCAGAGAATATTCTAGAAGTTATTCTGCCTAAACAGTTGCATAAATACACTGAATGGATTGCACAGCTGCATTACATAAAAAAGTAACTGAGTGTGATGAATATTAAAGAGATAACTAAGAGAATATCCTATAAGTTATTCTGCCTAAACAGTTGCATAAATACACTAAATGGATTGCACAGCTGCATTACATAAGGAAGTAACTGAGTGTGATGTATATTAAAGAGATAACCCAGAGAATATTCTAGAAGTTATTCTGCCTAAACAGTTGCATAAATACACTAAATGGATTGCACAGCTGCATTACATAAGGAAGTAACTGAGTGTGATGTATATTAAAGAGATAACCCAGAGAATATTCTAGAAGTTATTCTGCCTAAACAGTTGCATAAATACACTGAATGGATTGCACAGCTGCATTACATAAGGAAGTAACTGAGTGTGATGTATATTAAAGAGATAACCCAGAGAATATTCTAGAAGTTATTCTGCCTAAACAGTTTGCATAAATACACTGAATGGATTGCACAGCTGCATTACATAAGGAAGTAACTGAGTGTCATGTATATTAAAGAGATAACCCAGAGAATATTCTAGAAGTTATTCTGCCTAAACAGTTTGCATAAATACACTGAATGGATTGCACAGCTGCATTACATAAGGAAGTAACTGAGTGTCATGTATATTAAAGAGATAACCCAGAGAATATTCTAGAAGTTATTCTGCCTAAACAGTTTTCATAAATACACTAAATGGATTGCACAGCTGCATTACATAAGGAAGTAACTGAGTGTGATGTGCTGCAGGGTTGTTGTATATTAAAGAGATAACCCAGAGAATATTCTAGAAGTTATTCTGCCTAAACAGTTGCATAAATACACTGAATGGATTGCACAGCTGCATTACATAAGGAAGTAACTGAGTGTGATGTATATTAAAGAGATAACCCAGATAATATCCTATAAGTTATTCTGCCTAAACAGTTGCATAAATACACTAAATGGATTGCACAGCTGCATTACATAAGGAAGTAACTGAGTGTGATGTATATTAAAGAGATAACCCAGATAATATCCTATAAGTTATTCTGCCTAAACAGTTGCATAAATACACTGAATGGATTGCACAGCTGCATTACATAAGGAAGTAACTGAGTGTGATGTATATTAAAGAGATAACCCAGATAATATCCTATAAGTTATTCTGCCTGAACAGTTTGCACAAATACACTGAATGGATTGCACAGCTGCATTACATAAGGAAGTAACTGAGTGTGATGTATATTAAAGAGATAACCCAGAGAATATCCTATAAGTTATTCTGCCTGAACAGTTTGCACAAATACACTGACTGGATTTATAAAGCTACATTACATAAGGGCATAACTGTGAGATTTCTGCAGCTGTTTGTAGTAAAAGAGTGACTGACTTTGCAGTATAAGGCAAGTGGATTGCTGAAATTCAGTAATAAGGTAGAGACTTATGTTATTCAGTATTTCTGAGGAGAAGTTTTCTTGAGCACTGCATCGATCACAAGCAGCGCTCTCTAGCTTCGTTCACAAGCAGCAAGGGATAATTACCTCAACCAAATTCTATTTAGTATATGAAATTGCATTGTACAGCACCACCTCAAAGTATTTTACAACAACAGTTATGTTATTATTTCATAAGCTCATGAAGGACTTCTGAGTTAAAAAAAAGGTATACTTATGTCATAAGAAGATATTGTGATTAATATTATTATTTGTATTTGTTGCACTGTATGTTATTGGTTAAACACTTTATAATAATCAAAGCAACATTTTATTTGAAGATTTCTTGTGTGGTTATTACTTGTTTTCTTTTTGTACTAAAATCTTATAGGACCCCACACCCTATTATTCTAGGGCAGGGGTGTCAAACTTGCGGCCCACGGGCCTCATGCGGCCCTCAACCTAATTTTGTGCGGCCCACGCCACCTCCATGAAAAATATTAATTATAATATGCTTATTACTTAAAGAGCGAGTGCGCTTACTGTTAGGGATGCACATACATTAAAACATACATTATTAAAAAGAAAAAGACAGATAAGTGCATAATGATTTCTTTAACACATGCAGTTCATTACTATGGTAGCACTGATTTCCCACATCATTTCTGTCCATTCCTTTCCATCATTTTCTCTTTAACTAAAATCACATACTTTATATATATTTCTATGTATTTATTTTATATTATGTACAACAGGTATGTCTATCACTATTATAAACAGTGGGTCGCAGGTGGAGCGTGTGTGTCACCTTCTTAAAAGCATTAGAGCACATTTCCTCAAGCCAGAGTAAGTTAATTAGGAGTTACAGAACACAATCTTTTGAAATGTATACAGTTATAGCAAATGCCACTGTACTGTTTAGCAATGACAAGATATGTAGGTAGTGTGCAGCCCACGTGAGTTGTACTTGTATGGAAAATGGCCCGCGACTAAAATGAGTTTGACACCCCTGTTCTAGGGTGTCCCCTATAGGTGAAGGCACTGCGTCATACAGGCATCCCTTATATACCTGATTTCAACCCCCCTCCTACTCCCACTCTGCGGAGGCTTAGTTCTCATACACGAAACAGGTAGACAGCATTACACTATCACCCACCTCAGGGAAGGTCAGGAAAGGGTGTTACACAAATAACAGTGATAAACATGTGCTCACAAGTGTACATGCACCTAGGGTTGAGGTAGGTGCGAATATACGGGCTGGCCTTTTACAGCAGTCAGAGCACTGAATCAACGATCCTCTCTGTGAGCGTGTTAGTCCAAAGTGTGATCACGGGGGTATTGCAATCATACACGATCCATACAACATGATTGTTTCTAATATCTAATAAGTTATTATGGGATATCATTAAAGGGACAGTCTACACCAACATTTTTCTTATTTTAAAAGATAGATAATCCCTTTATAACCCATTCCCTGTTTTTGCATAACCAACACAGTTATATTAATATGCTTTTTACCTCTGTGATTACCTTGTATCTAAGCCTCTGCAGACAGCCTTCTTATCTAAGTGATTTTGACAGACATGCAGTGTAGTCAATCAGTGAAGACTCCTAAATAACTTCATGGGAGTGAGCACAATGTTATCTATATGACACACATGAACTAACACTGTCTAACTGTGAAAAACTTTCAAAATGATTTGAACTAAGACGTGGTTTTCAATGGTTTAGAAATCAGTTTGAGCCTCGCTAGGTTTAGCTTTTCAAAAATACCACCAAGGGAACAAAGCAAATTTGATGATAAAAGTAGATTGGAAAGTTGTTTAAATTGCATGCCCTATCTAAATCATGAAAGTTTAGTTTTGACTTTACTGTCCCTTTAAGCCTTATGTGTGAGGGTGGTATATTTGGAAGTCACAAAAAAATCTCCTAGATTAGATGTTGCAACTTGTAATGTATCAATGTTTGCTGATTATGACACAGACTCTACCCCTGTGTTTAAGCAGTTTGATTGGTTGTGATTGCATTTAAATAAGTGTAGTAAAGTTTGGCTTGTTATGCCTGATGAAACGTCTCTTTGCCGAGAAACACGTTGCATAATTTGGTGGAGTATCTATATGCCCCCTGTTTTACACACTGTGTTGTTTTTATACTTTGTTTTAATAAACCTAAGTTTTAATGATCATTGTGTACAAGCCTGATATGTACACAGTCAGCTCCATACACAGAGGGAAGTGAAGTGTGGTTGGAGACTTTGGAGGAGTGCTGGAATAGCTACAGTAACCCGTAATAGGTGAGCTGATAAACCTGAAATCATCAGCTTGTGACTACCAGCACATAAGTGTGCTCTTTTGAAATGGTACTAACCCTTTTGCTACACATAGTTTGTCCTTTA
The DNA here is from genome assembly GCF_027579735.1 of Bombina bombina. Lineage (NCBI taxonomy): Eukaryota > Metazoa > Chordata > Amphibia > Anura > Bombinatoridae > Bombina > Bombina bombina. The sequence goes on from NC_069503.1 coordinate 153,572,397, forward strand.
CTTGGGCTACTGATTGATATGCACATGATGCGCCTCTCTTTTGTTTGCTTGATACTATATTTATAATTTTAATGTTATACATAGTATATAATTGTAATGTTATAAACTTATAACAGCCTTTTTTGAAAATGAGGAGGGTCTGCTGGTAGATGCATAAATATATCTAAATAACATAGATTGATAAGCTATGAAGCTCAAAGTTGCTGAATGATGATATTTTGGCTGTGGTGCCATAGCTTCTAATTTGTGGCTGGTTTATAAAGATTTCTGCTCTGACGAGATTCGATAAGAAGCCTCAGTATTATGAGACCTTTCAGGCAACTGTGTATTTCATTAAGAGGAGTTAATTAATATTTATTATGATAAGGGGAGACACTTACTATACAATATAGTGGTTAGTAAAATAAGATGATGATTTCTCTTCATGACGGCAAGTTTTTGAGAACTGGGCCATTAAGGATCAATTTATAAAGTTTCTGGCGGTCTTGATCCGCTGTAGCGAATCATGTCCGCCAGACATTGATACATTGATAAATTGGTGAACTGCTTTAGCAATGCCGCTCCCTGCAGATTCCGCTAGCAGGAGATGTCAATCAACCCGATTGAATGAGATCGCGCAGATTGATGTCCGCCACCTCAGAGGAGGTGTACGAGTTAAGGAGCAGCAGTCTTAAGACCGCTGCTTCTTAACTCCTGTTTCCAGGAGCCTGAAGGCTCGCACGGAAACAGGGGTATATGGCCCCATTTGGGCCGTGATAAATCGGCCCCATAGTCTCATCTGAATGAAGTTAAGTACAGTATTATAATTTACTAACTGTAGACTTAATGTAACTTTCTTTGCTATTTCAGTACAATTAGAGATAACTATTTGGTTTACTGACTGTAGCATTATGTTCCATCCTTGCTGGTTATAAATTGTGGAATAGTAAACACAATGTAATTTGGTTACTGTTTTCTACAATAGTTTTACAACTAATAGACTGAATAGATACATAGTTACATAGTAGGTAAGGTTGAAAAAAGTTCAACCTATACAAATCTAATTTACTTACAAAAAAAAATTAATCCCATTAAAAGGTGACCCATTTAACACAAGCAATCTGTTTATAGCGAGACATTTATCCAAACCATGTTTAATTGTATCCAAGGTATTGGCATTCACTACCTCCTTTGGAAATGAGTTCCACAAGTTTATTGCTCTTACAGTGAACAAATGTTTTTGTTGCAGGAGATTAAATCTCCATTCCTCTAACCTTAAATTGTCACCTCTTGTCCTAAACACTTTCTTGGAATAAAAAGAGCTTCTGACATCTCTGTATATGGGCCCTGAATATATTTATATAAAGTAATCACGTCACCTATCAAGCGCCTTTTTTTCTAGAGAAAACAGGCCAAGTTTGGCTAACCTCTCCTCATAACTTAAATGCTCCATTCACCCCATTAGCTTTGTGGCCCTTCTCTAAACTTTTTCTAGGTCTTCAATGTCTTTTTTTGAGATTGGTCTCCAGAAATGCACTCCATACTCAAGATGAGGTCTTACCAGGGATTTATATAGTGGCAGAATTATGCTTACTTCCATTGCATCAATGACTCTTTTAATACATCCTAGTATCGTATTTGCCTTAGAAGCTGCTGCTCTGCATTGTGCACCCCTCTTTAGCTTGTTATCTATTACTACTACCAAATCCCTTTCCTCCTCTGTGTGGCTAAATCTAGTCCCATTTATATAATAGGTTGCCTGCTTATTTTTACTTCCAAAAGTAGAACCTTGCATTTTCCTGTATTAAATCTAATTTTCCATTTACCTGCCCATACTTCTAAGTTTTGCAGATCCCCTTGTAACACAAGTTCATCCTGCCCTGACCTAATGACCTTACACAACTTTGTATCATCTGCAAAAATAGAGATGTTGCTACTTAATCCTTGCTCCAAGTCATTAATAAAAATATTAAAAAAGAACAGAGCCCGGCACTGATCCCTGGGGGACTCCACTGATTACCTTTGCCCAATCTGAGTATGATACATTTACTACTACTAATTGCTCCCTGTGATATCCAGTTATTTATCCATGAGCTAACATTTTCAGCTATTCCCAGTCACTTCATTTTTTACATTAATATATCATGTGGTACTGTATCCCCTTTATCTATATTTGTACTTACTTCCTGGTAGAATCTAATTAGATTAGTTTGACATGATCTATTTCTCATAAAACCATGCTGATTTGAATTCATAATCTTGTTTATACAAATATACATTTGTGTGGGAAAATATACATTTGTGTGTGATATATACATTTCAATATAATCCCTTATAATCCCTTCAAGTATCTTCCCCACTATTGATGTCAGACTAACTGGTCTATAGCTTCCTGGATCAGCCCTGCTTCTCTTTTTGAAGAGTGGCACCATATCAGCTTTACGTCAGTCCTGGGGCACTATGCCTAAAGATATTGGGGCCTATCTATCAAGCTCCGAATGGAGCTTGATACCCGTGTTTCTGGCGAGCCTGCAGACTCGCCAAAAATAGCAGTTATGAAGCAGCGGTCACAAAGACCGCTGCTCCATAACCCTGTCCGCTTGCTCTGAGCAGGCGGACAGACATCGCTGGGATTCAACTCGATCTAGTACGATCAGGTTGATTGACACCTCCCTTCTGGTGGCCGATTGGCCGCGAATCTGCAGGGGGCGGCGTTGCACCAGCAGCTCTTGTGAGCTGCTGGTGCAATGCTGAATATGGAGAGCGTATTGCTCTCCACATTCAGCGAGGTCTTGTGGGCCTGATCCGCACTGTTGGATCAGGTCCGCAAGACCTTTGTTAAATAGAGGCCTATGAGTCTTGGAAAATTAAGAATAGAGGTTTGTCTATAACAGTGCTAACTTCTCATAAAACCCTTGGATGCATTTCATCTGGGCCTGGAGTTTTATTTACCTTAATATTAACCAATATTTTCCTGGTATCCTTTAGACATAACCCAGTTAATGGTATGGGCTTGTATGTTCTAGTTTGTTTCAAAGTATCCCCCATTGGTTCCTCTCTTGTGTATACTGAAGAAAAGAATTGGTTTAGTACCTCAGCCTTTTTCCTATTACTGTTAATCATGCTACCCTCCACGCATTTTAATATACCTATAGTGTCCTTCTTAGATTTTGTTGCCATTTATGTACTTAAAATAACCTTTTAGGGTTGGACTTAGAATCCTTTGCAATTATTCTTTCATTTTCAATTTTGGCTAATTTGATAGCTTTTTTAATGTTTTGTTATATTCCTTATACATTTGGTATGTTGGTGTGTTGAGCCTGCACTATTTTCTTTGATTAATTTAAATGCCCTACGTTTTTCCCAATTTTTCTTAACACATTTTAATTTAGCCACATTGGCTTGGATTTATTTATTTTATTTTTATAACCATTTATAACTATTTTTTATCAACCATGTAGATATGTATATTTAAAAAAAAGTGTTAAATGTTATCCATTTATCCTCTGTATTTTTATTAGAGAATACTTTGTCCCAATCGGTTATTTAATGATTTTCTTAAATCAATTAATTTTGATTCTGTTGGTTATTGCATATTCTTTTACTATTTTTATTATAATCCAAAACTTTGTGATTGCATAATTTATTTGTTCTGAAATGATATTTGTTAAAAACACAAATTAATACATATCTGTTGGATTTCATCAGATTAAACAAAGCACAAACTGATAAATACCCTAAATATAATAATATACAAACTCAATTCTCATGAATGTCACTAAAGTATCAAGACGCACCAGCTCAGTTGTCAAGAAAATTAACATTCAAACTGGCCAATCAAAAGACAGATATTCATGAGTCCTCTACAGTCACAACAAAGTCAGATGTAAAAGTAAACAACTATCACAATGTCTTAAAAAGCTATAACACCATAATATTAACACTAGTGTTAGACCATAAAGTTAAATTAATATTACAAGCAAGCCGTTGACTCTTAGATCTTAGATACATTCTACATTTCCCGACACCCTGACAAGATATATATATATATATATATATATATATAGTCTATATCCAATAAAGGACTGCACTCACTGGATTTAGTTTCAGAAACCTTCAAATCTTTATTGTGGTAACGTTTCGGGGTTCGCAGACCCCTTCCTCAGACCAGACAACAGTGCAAGTGAACAAAGTGTGCAATATATAGCACTAGCCCCACCCATCACAAACATCAAAATTGCGCCAAAAATCCATCACCATGGTAACACACAAACAAGGCCCCATGACCATACCACCAGAAAACACAATCAAAATACAAAATAAAACAAACTGCATATGCAAGTATTTTGCATAACCTCATAGTTGAACACTAATATATACAATCATCAGTAGTAGTAGATATTCAGTAGTTACAATAGAATCACTGTAATTGGTTACTGATCCAGTTTAAGTAGCTTAAAGTATATTTAGACAAGCAATGATGGAAAACACACTAATCAAATAATCAAATAATCAAAGTAAACATCATGCAAGAAGAGGAATCTATCAGTTGCACTGTTTAAAAACATATCCACCTCCCTGTATCCAGTTACAGGACTCAATCTTAAGGAAATATACACATAAGCCATATCATATAAACATTGCAACATAGATTAGGCATTTAAACTTCTAGCATTTGAACTAGATGAAAAATAAACAAATAATAAAAGTCAATCAGATATATATAGATATATATGAGGTCTGTTACTGCTAATTCAATGTCCCCCATATTTATCCCAAGGCTTGCTATGACCAATCCTATGTAAAAGTATGTGAGCTATAAGTACTAATCTGACATTCTGGCAGATACAAATATACAAAAATACAAAATTGTCAAGCCCCCTGGGCGCGCAGAGCAATGTGTTGTGTCCCATGCGAGTTGAATATAACAAAAAGGCCCGTAGTTCCCAGTGTCAGGGTTCTATGCAGGATGTCTTAGCCGGTGTATTATACCCTAGTGTTGGGAGCTAAGATAGATGTAAACATGGGTGCGTGTATTTACCTATGTAGCAAGTCTGTGTACCGAGTCTGTAGTGCATCAGTGAAACAGGCGCGGCTCAACCCGGTATAGCGTGAGTGAGCTTGGAGCACGACCGCATGGCTAATTAGCATAGCCTGTCAGTCAGTCAATGGGCGTAGCTAGGTCACGGAGTGACAGCGGAGCCTGTGATTAGAGTTATGCCGGGCTGCTACTATACCTATCTCAACTGAGCTTCTTTGTGAGCCCCAAGAAAATCAAAGCTAGTATATCAGGCTTATATTAAATGGTCACATAGGTCTTAAATATGGTCTATTGTGAATAAGTATGTATAATCATATGTGTGCCTAAACATCAGAGCATTTGGTGGGAGCTATAAAAAACCGCTGTGTGCGTGATAATGGGAGGCAGGCAGATTCAGGATAAGACGAACCTAGAGCAACACGGATTTACTGCTTAAAACGTGAATCATTAGAAATTAAAAGATAAAAAATATAAAAAATTAAAAATAACCAAATTAATATTAAACCGTTAGTGAATAAATTAAATTAAATCAATAGCCAGCCTGCATCACAGGCCAAGTAGAGAAAAAAGGGGGGTGGTTGGGTACTGCCATCATGGGTCTTACATGCTCATAAGAGCCACTAGGGTGTAATTTATATGAATGTTAGATCATGCACCACAGATATTATTACGGGGTAATTCTATTTAGAATAGGCACCATAGTAACAGTTTGACGAATGGTATACCATAGTTCAATGGTCTAATACCCCTACAGGTCCTCCCAAATGTAACATGTATAAAACATACTTGTGCCCGAGAAGGTCACTCGTACAGTAGGATCTCAATACAGATATCATTGACCCCCTGTATACATATGGCAATCAAGTTGAGTTAGAGAGACACAATCAAAAGAGGGCACGCTACAGGTAGACATTTCAGTTGAGCCAAAATTTGCAGAGAATAGCAAAAGACAGAAAATATCAAAAAATCAAAAAATATATATCAAGGCAATATCAAGATGCTAAATGCACAGCGCCTACGGGTCACCATATCAAAAATGTATAGTACAAGTGCACCCTAACCAGCATATATAATACACTAAGTGCTGTCAATACGAATACATTGTTGTGCACAAGGACATATACAGCTATGGTGAGTCAAGGCATCAGAGGAAACAGTGCCAATCATTCGACATGTTTAATCCTCTGGGGTAGATGGTATCTAGTCTATGGATCCATCTAGCCTCCATCTGCAAGAGTGTCCTGCCCCGGTCACCCCCACGCCTGAGGGGGGGGACGTGGTCAATTAAAATGAAGCGTAAATCTGTTACCTTGTGGCCTGCTTGCACGAAATGTCTTGCCACCGGTTGATCCGAGGTCCCTTTGTCGATAGCAGTTCTTATCGCCGAGCGATGGTTTGCCATTCTTAAGCGTGCGTTGTCTGTTGTTTTGCCAACATAAAAACGTCCACAGCAACAGCTCAGTAGGTATACGACATGGCTTGTTGTACAGGTGATGAAGTGCTTTATAGTGAATTTCTGGGTAGTATGGGGGTGTCTGAATACTTTGCATGGGATCATACCGCTGCAAGTTGTGCAGCCCTTGCATCTGTAACAACCCATTTTGTTAGTTCTAAGCCATTTCTTGGTGTAACTATGTTGAGGATCTGTTTGCATAAGTATGTCCCTTAGACTTCTACCCCGTCTATAGCCCATGATTGGTGGATCCATATGCCCAAAGGGTAGTGTCCGGTCTGTGCCCAGAATCTCCCACCTGTTATGAATTGAATCTGCCAATGGTTTCTTTCCTCTGTCAAAGGTGGTTGTAAAGACCATCCTTGGGGTCTCTTTCCTAGTGATTGCTGGAGTGTCTTGTGCCATGTTTGTTTCAATTTCCTCTCTCACCTTCTTAATCAGGTTATCCTTATATCCCCTTTGTTGGAATTTCTCAGCCATCTGGTCCAGTTGGAGATCTCTATTTGTGGTCTCCGTGTTGTTTCGTACAACCCGTATCAGCTGTGATTTAATTATTGCCTTCCGGGTATGTGGGGGGTGATTGCTTGTGGCTTCTAGCAATGAGTTTCGGTCAGTAGGTTTAGAGAAAAGGGTTGTGAAAAGTCTATCATGTTTCTTATAAATCCGTAAATCAAGGAAATCTATCTTCTCTGGATCATATTTCAACTCAAATTTGATTGGGTTTGGTAGTGCATTGAGTTCGGTTACCCATTCAGTGAGGAGTCCCACTGGTCCATGCCACACAAAGAAGACATCATCAATGTACCTTCTATAGTGTCTTATCATTCCATGATTGAACACATCCATGACGTCTCTTTCAAATTGCTGCATGTAAAGGTTTGCATACGACGGTGCCATATTAGATCCCATGGCTGTCCCTGTCAGTTGCTGGTAGAAAGTATCTTCAAAGCGAAAATAGTTCAATTTTAGACATTTCTCAAGAAGATTTAGGATAAAGGTTGTGGGTGGTCCTATGTATGGGTACTGGTCCAATGCTGCTGCAATTGCATTTATACCCCCGGCATGAGGGATCACCGTGTACAAACTTCTCACATCCATAGTTACCAGGATATCATCCTGGGTGATACCCTCCACAGTGTTAAGTATCTTAATAAGTTCAAAGACTCAGGTGAACTTATTAAGATACTTAACACTGTGGAGGGTATCACCCAGGATGATATCCTGGTAACTATGGATGTGAGAAGTTTGTACACGGTGATCCCTCATGCCGGGGGTATAAATGCAATTGCAGCAGCATTGGACCAGTACCCATACATAGGACCACCCACAACCTTTATCCTAAATCTTCTTGAGAAATGTCTAAAATTGAACTATTTTCGCTTTGAAGATACTTTCTACCAGCAACTGACAGGGACAGCCATGGGATCTAATATGGCACCGTCGTATGCAAACCTTTACATGCAGCAATTTGAAAGAGACGTCATGGATGTGTTCAATCATGGAATGATAAGACACTATAGAAGGTACATTGATGATGTCTTCTTTGTGTGGCATGGACCAGTGGGACTCCTCACTGAATGGGTAACCGAACTCAATGCACTACCAAACCCAATCAAATTTGAGTTGAAATATGATCCAGAGAAGATAGATTTCCTTGATTTACGGATTTATAAGAAACATGATAGACTTTTCACAACCCTTTTCTCTAAACCTACTGACCGAAACTCATTGCTAGAAGCCACAAGCAATCACCCCCCACATACCCGGAAGGCAATAATTAAATCACAGCTGATACGGGTTGTACGAAACAACACGGAGACCACAAATAGAGATCTCCAACTGGACCAGATGGCTGAGAAATTCCAACAAAGGGGATATAAGGATAACCTGATTAAGAAGGTGAGAGAGGAAATTGAAACAAACATGGCACAAGACACTCCAGCAATCACTAGGAAAGAGACCCCAAGGATGGTCTTTACAACCACCTTTGACAGAGGAAAGAAACCATTGGCAGATTCAATTCGTAACAGGTGGGAGATTCTGGGCACAGACCGGACACTACCCTTTGGGCATATGGATCCACCAATCATGGGCTATAGACGGGGTAGAAGTCTAAGGGACATACTTATGCAAACAGATCCTCAACATAGTTACACCAAGAAATGGCTTAGAACTAACAAAATGGGTTGTTACAGATGCAAGGGCTGCACAACTTGCAGCGGTATGATCCCATGCAAAGTATTCAGACACCCCCATACTACCCAGAAATTCACTATAAAGCACTTCATCACCTGTACAACAAGCCATGTCGTATACCTACTGAGCTGTTGCTGTGGACGTTTTTATGTTGGCAAAACAACAGACAACGCACGCTTAAGAATGGCAAACCATCGCTCGGCGATAAGAACTGCTATCGACAAAGGGACCTCGGATCAACCGGTGGCAAGACATTTCGTGCAAGCAGGCCACAAGGTAACAGATTTACGCTTCATTTTAATTGACCACGTCCCCCCCCTCAGGCGTGGGGGTGACCGGGGCAGGACACTCTTGCAGATGGAGGCTAGATGGATCCATAGACTAGATACCATCTACCCCAGAGGATTAAACATGTCGAATGATTGGCACTGTTTCCTCTGATGCCTTGACTCACCATAGCTGTATATGTCCTTGTGCACAACAATGTATTCGTATTGACAGCACTTAGTGTATTATATATGCTGGTTAGGGTGCACTTGTACTATACATTTTTGATATGGTGACCCGTAGGCGCTGTGCATTTAGCATCTTGATATTGCCTTGATATATATTTTTTGATTTTTTGATATTTTCTGTCTTTTGCTATTCTCTGCAAATTTTGGCTCAACTGAAATGTCTACCTGTAGCGTGCCCTCTTTTGATTGTGTCTCTCTAACTCAACTTGATTGCCATATGTATACAGGGGGTCAATGATATCTGTATTGAGATCCTACTGTACGAGTGACCTTCTCGGGCACAAGTATGTTTTATACATGTTACATTTGGGAGGACCTGTAGGGGTATTAGACCATTGAACTATGGTATACCATTCGTCAAACTGTTACTATGGTGCCTATTCTAAATAGAATTACCCCGTAATAATATCTGTGGTGCATGATCTAACATTCATATAAATTACACCCTAGTGGCTCTTATGAGCATGTAAGACCCATGATGGCAGTACCCAACTACCCCCCTTTTTTCTCTACTTGGCCTGTGATGCAGGCTGGCTATTGATTTAATTTAATTTATTCACTAACGGTTTAATATTAATTTGGTTATTTTTAATTTTTTATATTTTTTATCTTTTAATTTCTAATGATTCACGTTTTAAGCAGTAAATCCGTGTTGCTCTAGGTTCGTCTTATCCTGAATCTGCCTGCCTCCCATTATCACGCACACAGCGGTTTTTTATAGCTCCCACCAAATGCTCTGATGTTTAGGCACACATATGATTATACATACTTATTCACAATAGACCATATTTAAGACCTATGTGACCATTTAATATAAGCCTGATATACTAGCTTTGATTTTCTTGGGGCTCACAAAGAAGCTCAGTTGAGATAGGTATAGTAGCAGCCCGGCATAACTCTAATCACAGGCTCCGCTGTCACTCCGTGACCTAGCTACGCCCATTGACTGACTGACAGGCTATGCTAATTAGCCATGCGGTCGTGCTCCAAGCTCACTCACGCTATACCGGGTTGAGCCGCGCCTGTTTCACTGATGCACTACAGACTCGGTACACAGACTTGCTACATAGGTAAATACACGCACCCATGTTTACATCTATCTTAGCTCCCAACACTAGGGTATAATACACCGGCTAAGACATCCTGCATAGAACCCTGACACTGGGAACTACGGGCCTTTTTGTTATATTCAACTCGCATGGGACACAACACATTGCTCTGCGCGCCCAGGGGGCTTGACAATTTTGTATTTTTGTATATTTGTATCTGCCAGAATGTCAGATTAGTACTTATAGCTCACATACTTTTACATAGGATTGGTCATAGCAAGCCTTGGGATAAATATGGGGGACATTGAATTAGCAGTAACAGACCTCATATATATCTATATATATCTGATTGACTTTTATTATTTGTTTATTTTTCATCTAGTTCAAATGCTAGAAGTTTAAATGCCTAATCTATGTTGCAATGTTTATATGATATGGCTTATGTGTATATTTCCTTAAGATTGAGTCCTGTAACTGGATACAGGGAGGTGGATATGTTTTTAAACAGTGCAACTGATAGATTCCTCTTCTTGCATGATGTTTACTTTGATTATTTGATTATTTGATTAGTGTGTTTTCCATCATTGCTTGTCTAAATATACTTTAAGCTACTTAAACTGGATCAGTAACCAATTACAGTGATTCTATTGTAACTACTGAATATCTACTACTACTGATGATTGTATATATTAGTGTTCAACTATGAGGTTATGCAAAATACTTGCATATGCAGTTTGTTTTATTTTGTATTTTGATTGTGTTTTCTGGTGGTATGGTCATGGGGCCTTGTTTGTGTGTTACCATGGTGATGGATTTTTGGCGCAATTTTGATGTTTGTGATGGGTGGGGCTAGTGCTATATATTGCACACTTTGTTCACTTGCACTGTTGTCTGGTCTGAGGAAGGGGTCTGCGAACCCCGAAACGTTACCACAATAAAGATTTGAAGGTTTCTGAAACTAAATCCAGTGAGTGCAGTCCTTTATTGGATATAGACTGTATACTTGTTTGACTTTGCACCCTGGTTGATGACTACACAGCATTGGGAGTGCAGACACACACAGAGGATATATATATATATATATATATATATATAATTATTCCAAATAGATGAACTCCATATAACAATGTTCATCAGTGTCACAGTGCTATATAATCAATCCAAATAGTTTAGCAAAAATAAGCACTCATTGGTCTTTGCAATAAAACTTCACATTTAATATATCAAGGTTAAAAATAGAGCATAACATTTCAAGACCACATTGTCGAATGCAGATACACACAAACATTCTGCATTCAAGTGCTTATTTTTGCTAAACTATATATATATATATATATATATATATATATATATATATATATACACACACATAGGCTCCCATTTATGAAGCTGCCTAAGTAGCTTCAGGGGCCACTTCAGTGCAGGTTTGCTCTTATTTCAAAATCCACTTAAGGGGGGGCAAAGACCTTTGCTCCATAATCTGTCTGCCTGCTCTCAGGCGGCGGACATAAATCAACCCGATCGGATATGATCGGGTTGATTGATACTCCCTGCTAGCGGCCAATTGGCCGCCAACCTGCAGGGGGCGGTATTGCACAATGTTGCAATGGTGCAATTATAAAGGCTGACACCGTATGTTGTCGGCATTTATCGATGTGTAGCGGACATGATGCGCAACATCGTATCATGTCGGCTCGCACTTTTGTAAATTGACCCCTTAGTGCACTCAGCACCCAGGACCCACGGCTCCAGCAAGAAGAGGATCGGGTTAGTTAGCATGCTATCCAGCATGTTAAGGTAAGTATTGTAGCAATAGGTGAACTTTCACCTGTAGCTTTGAAACATTTACATTTGTTTAACGCAAACAAATGTAAATGTTTAATCAAAATTCCATTTTCATTTTTTTTTCAAATGAAGCAAAAAATTAATAGTACAGCCAACGAATATTCGGGGCAACTAATTTGCACGAATAATCGGAATGAAAATTTTGCCCATTTCCCTGCACATTCTAACAACATTCAGAG